>NW_020173037.1:808506-815430 GCF_003031525.2 Neophocaena asiaeorientalis asiaeorientalis | reverse complement strand
GGGGGGGGGGGGGTCCTGGCAAAGACCACCACACCTGCTCTCAGACACAGAGTCAGGCCCAAGTTGCTGTGTGACCTTGGGCAGAACGCCTAACCTTCCTGAGCTATCCTGCAGGTGGAGAGCAGCCCTGTAATAAAGACCAGACACAAGCGGGCCTACTCCATCTGCAGAAGGAATTCGGACACCCACGTTCCTGCCCTCTGTTCCCTCTGCTTCAACAACGATGTTTTGGGAACCTCTCCACTGGCCACAAGTTTATATAACCTCTCATCTGCCAATTCTAGCAGAGGAAAATGCTTGAGGTTTTACAGAGCAGTTATGTTCACATAAAAACAACATCAAATCCTGCACTTTAATATGTGAAATAAATCCAATTTTCATCACTAATGATAATAGAAGGAAACATCGCTGGAAAGAGGGCTGTTCCCTACCTATAACCGTCAATGACCTACTAATCGTCAGAGGGGCCAAGTGCCGAGAATCTCCAAGGAGGATCAAGCCAGGTCACCTTTCTGGTCGCCTTCATTAGTTCCAGGTATTGAAGGTGAGTTTGATTCTGGACGTCGCGCACTCTCGCTCCCCACTCTTCCAAGGCTCACTCACGGAGGCACTCCCCGCGAAGATGCGCCCGTGTGTGCACTTGGACGCATGCGAGCACACGGGCTGACCCAGCTAGAGCCCGGGGTCGGCCAGTGAAAGATCGGGGCCGTGACAGCAGGAAGTCTTCTGATGGGCGCAGACACAGGAGCCTGCGGGCGGCTCTTCACCCGACCTCGGGGCCAGGGTTCTTGAAATGGGTGACAGACCCGACCCAAAGTGGTAGCAAAAGCGGAAAGAGTATTTCAAGCAGAGAGAACAGCGAACGGAACCCGTCAGAGTGAAGGAGGGCGTTTCTGTAAACGCACGGAGTGTGGGGGTTGCGGTGGGCTGTCAGGAAATGGTCCAGGAAAGCAGGAGAAGGCCTCTGGACCTCATCTCCTCGAGAGCGATGGAGACGCACCAACACGTGTGTCAGGGGAAACTGCAGCGTACGGGCCCGGAAACAAGGGGGCGGGGGGCTGGGGTGACCAAGGAGGGGGAGCCTCCCAAGGTTCCAGGAGGTCAGGGCCGGGGAGGGGGCAGCTCCAGCTGCTCAACAGAGCCCGGGGCTCAGCGACTTGACAGAGTCCGAGTGAGCGTCCTGCCCACACCCCGCCCGCGGCAGACGCCCCCGAGGAGCAGCCCCCCTCCACGTGTCCTCTCCATCCAGCCCAGGGGCTCAGCGACTTGACAGAGTCCGAGTCAGCGTCCCGCCCACACCCCGCCTGCAGCAGACGCCCCCGAGGAGCAGCCACCCTCCATGTGGCCGCTCGGGATGCTGTGTCCTCTCCGTCCAGCCCAGCGGCCGAAAGTGTGGGCGAGCCCACATTCCTCCTGCCTGCATCCCACGAGCTGGAACCAGTCATGTGGCCCAGGAGGTGAGAGAAACGTCTGCTGTACCGTCATGATGAAAAGGCACACATAACAGTCTCTGCTACAAGGACTGAAAGAAGGATCCTTCTGATTTAGCCACAAAAGATGTTTACTGACTGTACCGGTCAGCTATCTCTGCCTGACAAGCCACCCCAAAATGCGGTGCTTTCGAAAGGCAACAAGGCACACTTGTCACGGGTGCACAGAGTGGCTGGAACGCTGCTGACACGGGCAGAGCTCAGCTGATTCAGTTTGGGCTCACGACCTGTTGTCACTGCCGGTCAGCTGAGGGTCCCCTGGGCCGGGCAGGCTCAGCTCAGCTCCACGTAGCCTCCTGTGCTCCGGTGGGTCAGCCTGGCCTTTTCTTCACGGCAAAGGCAGGGTCCCCAGACAGAGCGGATACACACAAGACCCCTGAGGGCTGGGCCTGGAACTGGGACATTGCACACATTCTGTTAGACCAAAGCAAGTCACTGGACAGCCCAGACGCAGACAGTGGGGACACCGTTCAGTGGGAAAACTAGAGTCACGTGGCAAATGATACAACTTCTCCGGGAGGGCAGGGAACTGGAGCCGTTTCTCCCAAAGGGACTGTGGCTTGTGAGAGAGGCGGGCTCTGAGCAGACGCCCACCCGACTCCAGAAGTTCAAACACACATAATCTAAGCCATGATTGGCCTGATAAAGGAGGGGTAGGGAAAACAGACTGGAAATGCACAAGGATGCTGGAAGCCTGACTGCGGCCCTGAGAAGGGCACCAGACCAGGGGAATCGCGGGGCCGGTAGGGGCCTCGCTGGTTCCCACAGACATGCGTCCAGCATTTCCCCAGGAGCTTGGACGTGGCCTTTGCTCTCTGAGCAGCCCCCCTACGTGCTGGCCCGTCCCTGCGCTGCGAGACCCACCCTCTGGGTGAGAAGGTACCAAGGCCGGAGCAGCGAGCAGGGAAGTACCGACAGTACCGTCCGTGACCGCTGACGCAAGTCTCCACCAGGGCTGTTCAAAATATTCCCAACTGGATGACTGGGGCTCGGCGCGGGGGTGTCAGTCCTTCTGGTCTCGCCCCCTCTCCCTCCCTCCCTCCTCCAGCAAGACTCAGCCAGGCCGGGGGCAGCACCCGTGTCCCCATGGATGTGCCGTGCAGGCTTCTGATGTCCAAAGCCGCCAACCCGAGGGAGGCCCTGGGCTCCAAGAAACACCCAGCCCACGGCCGCCAGGCCACCTCACCTCCGGGCGAGGTCCCTCTTTTCCTGGGAGCTGCCACACCCTGACCGTCCTCACTGCGGGCAGCACCCTGAGCTCCGAGCCGTCCACCCTTGATGCGCTGAGGTACTTAGAACTTACGGGATTCCACCCACTGCCCCCCCATGCGCTCTACAAAGCTTGGCTTTCAGCAAATTAAGTTGCCAAATAAAATTTGGATTTGACTGTCAAAAACAAGACGTCTTCTCGTTCAGGTTCTGCTTTTTTCCTGCAGAATCTAAAGCAGCGTCTTCTAAAGTTGTAAGGCTTGTAGATATGACAATACATCTGGGAAACTCGTCCCGGTTACAAAACTCCTGGTGCAACCCCACGACGAGCAGTGGGCCTGACTCTGCTTCCAAAGGAAGTAGCATCCATGACTGTGCTTCAGCTCCTTTGTTGGGGCAGGGGGTTATTATTGGAACGCACGGTCCCTCTAGGACACCCAGCCTTCCCCTGCTGCTTTAGCTGTAAGATACTCCCCAGTTTCTATTACCTGACCCTCCATGCATTTGTCCCTGGAGCATATATATATACCCAGTAAATGCCTGCGGTTCCCCAGGTCATGTGCTGGGACCACAACAGGCGGTGCAGACACACAGACGTGACGTGGACCCTCCGGAAGGGCAGACAAGGAGACACACTAGTCATTGCGTCGGCATCTTCGCCCGGCTCTGCCGCACCTGCTGTAACCACCGGCGTCCCCCCTCGTCTGGGGTGTCCCTGGCGCTCGGTGCCAGCCAGGCCCAGACCACCCTTACACGAGCCCTCGGACGTCTTCATCAGCATCACAGGCAAGTCTAAGGGGGCTGCACGGCCGGCACGGCGATGACCCAGGCCACGTCCAGTCCATCCGGGCAGAGGCCCGGTCACCGCTTCACACCCCAGCCGAGGAACGAACTCACGAGTATCCTCTGTCAAATGATCTCAAGGCTAAACATCCCCTAGAGACCACGCAGGACACACAGGGGACGGGACCCACCTTTCTCCCTGCAACGTCTCTGGGAAGATGCGGCAGGCCCAGAACGTGGTCCAGGTTCTAGACAGAAGCTTGGTCGCAGTTTTAGAAGCTTAGTCCCCACTGCTCACCTGCGTGTCTGGGGAAGAGAGGTCGCTTCAGAGCCACTTCCCTCTGCAGATCCAGCAGATACTTGAAAACCAGCTAATTCCAGAGAAGAAAGCTGCAAAAACTCTCTTTCGTAAAGGTTTCCTTGGACCAAACGTTCAAGGAAAGTGTTATCGTAAGAATGTATTATAAATTTGAAGAAACAATGAAATCGAAAAAAGTAACTCTTTAGAATATATGTCCAGGTTTCATGTTGTTTGTTTGTTTTTCTTTTTGGCAGGAAAAAAGACGGCGAAGGCAAGTAGTGCAAGAAGATGTAGCCAGGAGGGAGGCTGGCAGACGCATCCGTGCAGCGGGAATGACTTGGACTCCCAAAGGGCTCAGACGGGAAGGGCCGACGACCACGCTTCGAAATGAAAATAAACGTTTTAACGAAGAGGGCGCTTGGTGTCCCTAATTACAAGCAGGAAGATGGTTTTAAGGCACCATTTGAATAACTGCTGTTTGGAGAAGATTCCAGACAAGGAAAGGCCGCAGTGCAGGGGGTGTCGGCTGCCGGCTGGATGACCAGGCTCTCGTGCTGAGAAGCCGCATTTATTTCTATCAAAAAGAGCAAAACGATTTACAGAAATGTCATTAATTTTCAAAATCCACTCTGAGAGGGCAGAGGAAGCAGAAAGAAGCATCGCGGTGGCCATGGGCAGCCCACCTCCTCCAGTCTCAGAGAAGGTGTTTCTCCCCAGGTACACGCAAGCGTCGTGAAGAATTTACAAAGGATCCTGCATGAAGTTAGTTAGATCTGGCTTGGGTTTTTATGTTTGGTTGGTTGGTTGGTTTTTTTGTTTGTTTGTTTTGGTTGGGGTGGGTGTTTTGTTTTGTTTTAATAAAGTTGAACAAATATAGGCACTTAAAGTGTAAATATATTTCTTGGGAAGAATTGTAACCAGGTTAATTTACATCTCTACGATCCCCAGGTCAGAAAATTGCAAAGATACGGGATGATTTCTGGAGGAAAAAACTGGCAAAATTTCCAATTTATGTCTTTTACCCTAAAGATGACGAATATGTTGCATGTTGGGGTGAGGGCAGCTCTGTGTTTCTCAATGTAGGTAAAGTTTCAAAAACTAACGTAGATTAAGTGGGTCTGAGTGTGATTAAATTTATGAATACAGAGAAAAATATGGAGTTTTATTAACTGTGGAAGGAATGTGGGTCCTTAGCTGCCCAGCCAGTTCACAAAGACCAAGGAGATCGGCTTACAGGGGTTAAATAAACACAGTATTTTATATTATAGTTCAAATGAATCCACTTGCAGCAAGCCTCAGAGTCTAAAATTGGCTTATGAAATCGGCCGTCTCCAGGGCCTTATGGAGCCTGCCTGGAGGTGCAGCCCTTGGGCAGCAGGGCACTCCGCTCAGGGCCTCACGGGATGGTCTTTTCACATCGTGGGACAGTGCGTGTCCTACAGCGGTTCAGAAGCAGGGCGTGCGAAAGAACACGCTTATGCAAAGAAGACAGCGCAGGGAGAGTGGATGGCGGGGAAGGTCTGCAGGTGGAGAGGAGAGGGGGCCTGGGCGTGGGCTGACACCGCCTCCAGGATGGATGGATTTTCAGAGATCTTAGCGAACGCCCTCGGGGCCCAGGATCCAGGGAGACCAGGCGATCTGGTGCTGCAGAAGCAGGCCCCGAGGCCAGGGGAGAGGCCACCTCTCCTGGTGCCAGCTGCTCGACAGAGCCCCCCAGCCCGGACCTCCCCTCCTCAAGGCCGTCTGGCCAACCAGGAGCTTGTTAATTGTGCCAGTGACTGGTTTGCCAGCAGCTCCCACAGATTAATGTTTCAGGAGTTAGAGACCCAGCTGAGAGTGAAAAGAGTATCCACTCAGAGCCGGGAATCACATTTCAAAACTGCGGGGGAAAGAGAGAGAGAGAAAAAAGTGTTTCTTGAGTGAAGAGGAAGAGACTCATTCATCTCGTGAGGCCCAGACTCCGGCCTGAATCGGCTCCCGGACTCGAAGCTCCCAACAGGGGGCCTGCCAGGGTTGCCCCGTTAGAGAAAGGCCCCCTGCACTTTGACCATCTCTTAGTTTTCCCCTTGGCAAAACCGCACACTGCTTAAACTTCCTGCGGTTAAAAAGTGCTTTTCAAGAACGTGTTTCTGAAATTAAAAAATGACCTGAGACTGTGCAACGTTTTTCTCACGAGGACCAGAAAGGCCTGACGCTCTAGTGCTAAGGGGGCAGCTCGTCTTAGCAAGTGTTCTGGGAAATGCCTCATGAGTCTCTGGAAGAGGATGGACCACACAATCCAACCCCATTACGCTGCTCAAGGATCCAACAGGAGGGGCTGGGCTGGAGTCCGAATCCGTCCAAGTGAACGAAGTCTGCCCTGGGAGACCCTTCGGCCACAGAACAGTCTCTGTCCCCGATGGAGAGGCCAGCCGGGGGCTGGGGTGAAATGGGCTTTCAGTAAAGACGCCTCAGACGCCTCTGCTCAGACGAGCTCACCCCGCAGGCCCTGCAGCGGCTCCCACGAGGGGACGGGCTCCGAGTCGCAGGGTCCCCAGGCCGACCCAGAGCCCCTGAGGGTGGCAAGGCCGAGCCCGTGATCCCAGCTAGAATCCAGGCTGGCTCAGGCGGGAACCGTCCCGGGTTTAAATCCCTGACCTACAGAGAGCGCCTGTGAAAATGAAGCATATCAAAAGCGCGTCTTCAAGTGTCTGAGTTAAGACTGGGTTATCTTCTGCGAGTCTTTGAATCTGACTTTCTACTTATAAAATGTAACCCGACACCGCTTTGAAGATGCGGGATCTGGGACCAGGACCTAGCAGTTTATCTGAACTGACAGGACGCGGGTGCCCAGGGGTCCATCCACCCGCCCAGGCCCCGGCCCAGGCCCGACTCACCGGAAGGCCCTGCAGAGCTGAAGTGTACCATTCTGCTCCGCGGGAAAATGCAGGGAGTCTAAAGAGAGGGGCCTGGGCAATTTGGTCTTTATAAGGAAAGAATACAAACTCGTGTGTCTTTAATTACTTTGCTAGTTTTCCACACGGCAGTCACTGACTGATGCTTTAGCCACAAGGCTGCAAGCATTATAGAAGGAATTCTTAAGAAAACAAATCATGCTTTAAACGAAAGAGCAAGAAGACGAGTTAGAGGGAGTGAACTCCC
>NW_020173037.1:756423-808492 GCF_003031525.2 Neophocaena asiaeorientalis asiaeorientalis | reverse complement strand
CACAGTCTCTGGTGAAGTCGGCGCCTCGGGAGGGTGTGGCTCCAGAGCAGCTAACGGGGCGTGGCTGGGCAGGTCCCCGAGAGACAGGTGCCCCGAGTGTAAACACAGCAGCCCCCTGCCCCACACTCAGGACTATCAGAAAGCACGGGGTCCGTCACAGCTAGAGCATCCCGGCACATCGTCACCCGGGAGCAGGCCCTGCCCCAGACACGAGGCGCCAGCAGCCGGAGAGCGTTCCCCCGACACAGCGCGGTTCACCCCAGCACCTGGTGAGCTTTCCCTGCGACTTGAGGCAGTCACGCGGCATCCTCCAAGGGGACCACCCTCTTTATAGGCAGAACTTTTCCACTTGTGCTCTGAGGCCGGGCGTGGAACTGTGTTCCCAACCACGAAGCACCGAGACCCACCATCGTGGCACGCCCTGAATTCACCAGAACAGGGCACACAACTCTTCCTGCAAATTGCAAGTACCAGGCTAAACTAAAAGCTGCTTTCACAGTTTAAAATCTCAACGTGGTCTCTAGATGGTTAGCGGAGAGTAGAATTTGTTCTCTCCGTCTACACAATCATAAATATGAAGCCAAAAAAAAAAAAAAAGAGCTCGTGATAACGTTAGAAAGTGGCACTGCGTTTCCCAATTTCACAGACAAATGAAAACAGTTAACGTGTTAGGATCAGAAGTGTCACACCGCGTGCGCGAGCTGGCTTTTCCCACGTGCCAACGTGACTCTGAGCTTCACTTGAGGCCAAAGTGCGGAACCTAAAACACAGGAAAAGAGCTATCTTCTTCAGAGAACTTTATTTTTCAAACTGGAATTTATTGCTCCTTTTCAAACGTAGACCAGAACATTTCAGCAAACACAATGTGTTTGTAATTTTTATATGCTGGTGCTTCTTAGGCAAAATAACGAGGCCGTACAGCAGGCCTGCCGAGGCCTGAGCGTGCAGAGGGGCTTTGCGTCCCAGGGCTTCCTAGCAGCGCTGCCCTCGGGAGCTCGCTCAGATGCTTCCTGAGATGAAACTCAGGCAGAAGTTAGCCAGTTAACCAGCCAAGCGCCTCTTTATGTAACGCTTGAAACACTTCTAACCAGAATTAAGGGATTTTTTCCCCCTTAAACTTGGCAAGCAACTGAAAAGACCAGTGTGGAGGAGGTGAGAAATGCCATTTCCAAGTCCTGAAGCCAAGTCAGCTGCCCGTGGTGACTTAACCCAGATTCCCGCACAATGGAGCGTTTGTCAGCCTCCAGCTTAGACGTGAGGAGGCAGTCAGGGCCGTGAAGTGTGGGTGATAAGCACATCCTTTCCACTACGTTTGGTCCTAAGCGTTCACCCCTCCACGCCACCCCTCCCTCTGCTTTGCCAAAAGCCTGTCCTGCTGTGCAGTTATGCCGTGTCCTCCCAGACAGAAGTCACCGGCCGCACCCACCTGGCCGCCTCTCGGGCTGCTGGGGCGCCAGCCCCACCCAGAAAGCCAACGGCCGCCAGTGGGGAGGGACGTGGAGCCACAGGGGTCTCTTGCCGGGCAAAGACGCCGGCAGAGCCAAGCACCCTGACCCACAGCCGAGCGGACGTGGCCCCAGCAGAGGCCCCAGCGCACCCAGCCTCCGCCTGTCACTCCTGCTGGAATCGGGGTTTCAGGGGCTGTGCGCCAGCGCACTTCCTTTCCATCTTCACCTCCAGGTGTGCAGCGTGGCCGAGTTTGCCCCTTCACTGTAGTCAGGGCATCACTTCAGCCTGTGCCCGACGGGGCTGTGGGTAAAGACAGGGACGTGGGTACAGTCCATCCGACACTGGCCACAAACAGTCACGGAGCAGTCGAATGTATCTGAACAGGCACCGTCCCACGGGGGCGGTACTTTCAAACTCCCAGTCCGGCCATTTGGGGCTGCACCTTTCAATGCTGCCCAGTCACGCTGCCTTTGAAGCGACCGTCCAAAGCCGCCGAGAAGAGGCTTCTGACTCCACGCCTCTACCGATGAGCCAGACCTCGCTCTCAGCAGTGCACCTCGTGTGCGATGGTCACAGAGTCAGTGTAAACCTTCTGGGGTGCCCTACATTCAGCAGCTAGCGCAGGGGCTCTGCTGTGCTAGTGTAGCCGAGGACTCGGCCAGACACCACATCTAATCCCCCAGGGGTGTTGGGTGCGTGGGCGGGGAAACAGGCCTCTGACCCTGCACCGGAGTGACCCTGGGCACAGCTGACCTGGGCCCCCGCTTCCTCTAACTCAGAGAGTCCCAGCCATTTAACTCAAAGTACTAAGAATGTACTCATGAGGGTGAAGAATGTAGTATGGACGTACATTTCTTTAAAAAAAAAATCCATCAAATGCTGTTTTGTTCTACCGCAATAAAACCAGAACTCCTGGAATCGGAAATGAAGACTCTTAGAAATTCTGTAGAAATCAAAGGGATGATACCCTGAACTGAGAGAAAGGGATCCAGAGATAAACCACGAATTTTAAAAACTAAAATTAATTCCATTGCCAAGGAGAACAACCCAACCCAACATGTTTAGATGATATCATGTAAGACATTATTTGGAAGAAAATTCATTTCCTTTTGCATTCTTTAAAGAATTTTTATTCGCTTTCAATGTCACGGAGCTTCTATAACTTAGGATGTTTCCAAAAGCAGAGATTTGTTTCTGTTGGGTGGATGCACTGTTTGTGATGTCGAGTCACAGCTGGTGAGCTCACAGGGCCCTTCTGTACATCCCCAGGAGCCCAGCAAGGACCTCCCTGGTGTCACCCCATCTCGAAATTCCCACCTTGGTTCTGATGCCAACAGGGTGGGAAATGCCTTTGTCCCGAAACCTGGAGACATTTTCCACATCTGATTTAGTGACACGTCCTTGCAGGCCATCACCCCCTCTGAGGGACAAATAAGTGAATTATAAAGAACACAATCGAAATTTGTCCTAACACCGAAATAAATTCTTGCTACAATTGGACAAAGTTATTTTATTTGGAAAAAGGACCAAAAGTTACTGGTGTCCTGTGTGCTTCTGGAAGAATCAGGAAAGTAGTACTTAGCGGTAATAACTTATTCCCAATAAAAGTGATCTTCGGCCAAGACCCAAGTAAACGTTACGTAACCCAAATAAAACTCATGACAGTTGAGAAGGGCCTGCTTTCCTAAAACTCAAATGTCCTCAAGCAGATTTCCTAATAGCTACCTGATGGCACATGACTTGGGAAAATACAGAGAAAGAGAGGGACAGAGAGACAGACAGAGGAAGGACAGTGTGGATGCTTTCATCACTGCAAGAAAGGCCACCTGAGTAACAGCTGAACACGTGTCAGCGAATCAGGTCACGTCAGACAGGCGCCAAGGATCCCAGCCCGACCCACACCTCCCCTCAGAGACTCAGGAGACACGAGGAGCTGGCAGAAGTCCTCTGGCATGAAGATGCGGTGTTTCCTCTGGAGAAGCCATGAGGAGAAAGCCTGGGCAACCTCTGTGGGGCCAGCACGTCCCTCCTGATGGAAGAGAAACTTCCTGAGAGCAGGCTATTGGGGATGGGACACGCCGGCACCTACAGGACACCTGCCCTGTGGCCGCCAGCCTGAGAAGGGGCTGCAGCCCACGAGCTTCATGAGAAACCCTCAGGGAGGCTGTGAAGCAGCCCTTCCTCAATCTGGGGGCTGAGAGACAACAGTCTCTCACCGTCACCAGGAAGACGGAGCGCCAGCAGGGGGTGCCTCTGAAGGCCCAGGAGAGGAGACCCCAAGTCAGACTCGGGCTGGGCCCCCGGCCTGGCCCCCGGAGCTTCCCCACCGTTCAGGGCAGGAGGCTGCAGACCCCTTGAGACCCTAGCCCGGGAGGCGTGTGTCTGTGAAGGAGGCCAAGGGTGACAGGTGGGCTGGCCTGGCCTGTCCAGCTGAGTCCTTTGGCCAGAGGGCCGGGTCCCCAGGTGTGAATGAAGGTGTGACCCGATCCCCAGGTCAGGGACGGTGAGGATGAGAGACCACGTGGGATTTGTCCATAAATGGCCCAGCAGGACCAAGCCTTTCAGAGAGGGATCTCTAACCCTCGGGGCAAGACTGTGGACACTTCCATGGAAGTTCCCGGGAGGAATGGTCAAGCCATTTGCTTGGGCAAGAGATTCCTGGAAAAATAAAATTATCCTGTGAAATCAGAGGACTAGCACGAAATCATGCTGGCTTCAGTTCTGTGTCCGGACAGAGTGTGGGCGGAGCATCTCAAATAAGAAACTGTTGTAAATAACATACAAATAACATGATAAATGATAAAGGTGATAAACATACTATTTAACAGGAGTTCGGAGTTAAACTTCTAGAAGACCTCGTATCAACACTGGGGGTTGGCAGGGTCAAAACAATTAATTTGCTTTCATTGAGCACTTCCTCAGTGCCAGACAATTTTACAAATTTCCCCCTAATTCCTCCTTCTGGCGGCTGAAGCTGGAGTTTCCGAGGCGAGGCCGTTAGGCAGTGAGGGGCCCCGGTCCACACCCGGGACCCAGGACTCGTGCTCCGAACCCAGCTCACTGTCCCAGAACTGCCTCCAGATGCAAGGAACCCACAAAGGGAGAGGCTGGCTGAGTGAGTAGAGCAGGGGTCACCCGAACGGACACCCCGAGCCAGGTGGCCCAGGCCCACCAATGGGCCCGGTGTGTAAGTCCAGGGCTCCTTCCTCACCGGGCTGGACGCGGGGCTGCTGAATGCAGCACCCCTGCCCCTGGCAACGGCCCTCGGCTCCAGGGCCGCGGGGACTGGCAGCCGCAGCTGTGCGCCCCCTGCCTCACGCTGTAAGCAGCATCTCTGGGCCCCATGCCAGGCTGCAGCCCGAGGGCAAGAGGCGCTTCCTCCTCAGGTTCAACCCTGGGAGCCTCCGGGTTTCAGGGAGAAGACCATGTTTGCCAGCCCCCCCGGGATACCCCCAGGGCAGGCTGCGTCTTCTGCCTTCTCCTGAGTTTCGAGCCATACCTGACCCGGGCCCCGGGGACGCATGGATGGGCCTGTCCTCGACCACCCAGGGCTCCTCCGGGTTTGGCCAATGCACACAGCCGGTGAGTCTACCCTGAGCCATGGGGAGCCGTGGAAGTCGGGGCTGCCCCACTCACCCTTCCACGAGCTCGCAGCGCCCGAACGCTCGCGTCTGAAACCTACACGTCATCTCATCGTGATGACAAAGAGGCTCAGAGGAGTCACTCACGCCGCCTCTGCCTCTCAGGCTGCGGGAGCATTTGCAAGGCTTCAGTCACCAATAGGGCAGGAAGCGCCTTCCTCCAGGGAATGGTCACAAACAGAGCCCCGAGGGCCCTTCCTCATCCCCTGCTCGGGCGCAGTCGGGCACCTGTGGGGAGGACAGGAAGAGCTCCCCTCCTTCCTCGTGGGAAGCAGCTGAGTCACCAGCAAAAACAGTAACAGTGAGGACCTTACATCATCTAATGAGCATCTCGGGTCAGAGCTTTACATGTGGCCTCATTTAGCTGTTACTAATACTTTTAATAAAGAAATTCTGAATCCTTACCAGAGGGGCGGAATCTGCCGCCTTTCACAGATGCCCATCTGCCCTGCCTTTAGTGAGATGCCAGTTGCCCGCACTCGTGGCTTGTTGCTGGCAAAGCCACGGTGTGAAGCCCCTTCCTCCACTCCCCTGACGACAGGTCCCCACCGTCCACTGGGCCTGGCAGGACGCAGTTCTGAGAGCAGAACCTATGAGAAAAGATGCTGCAGTCAATACTTCTCTTAGGCAGGATGTGAAGTTATTACTATTTGATCTAATCTCCCACTACTTCCATTAAACTTTGTTATTTTCCGATCGGTGGTTTCTGATCTTTCTGCACCAGGCAGAATTAGTAATTCACTGGGCTTGAAGCAGTAGGACGGCCTCTGTGTCTCCCTGGCACAGTGATAAGATGGCATAACTAAGAATGGAATGCCCATCCCACTATAACTCATGTTCTAGTGTATGTATTTTCAATTTTTCTCCCAACTTTCTCCAACATCCAGGTACCTGAGCTGAGTCCCACCCGGCTCCCACCTTATCCAAGAGCGTCGGGACAACCTCCAAGGTGAGGAGTTAATGGGGAGAGGCAGACCCCATGCCCTGCGTAGTCCTGTTATGTTATCCTCAGTTGTCCGTTCCCCCTTGTCTGGCCCTGCTCACCGGTCAGCCTCAAACCCCCGGTTCCCAACCTCAGGGCCGGCCAGCCCAGGGACTTCTCCCACCAGAAAGTCCAGTCGAGCATGGAAGGGAGGATTAGCACTTTTGTTTATATTTCTTTATATTGAACAAGATGAGGAAAGAGAGTTTTCTTAATATCTAATAGGTGGTTGAGTGTAGGACACATATAACATATTACACTTCGGAAGAAAGATTCACACAATAATGACTATAGGAGACATGTCCTGAGGCTTCAGTGTGGGTGATGCCTTGACCCCTCACGGCAGTCCTGCCAACAGGTCCCCATGCACCTCGCCAAACAACACTGCAAAGACTGCGAAAATGAAGCTGCCATTGGAGCCTCAGTCCACAGTAGTGTAAGACTCTGTGGCAAACCTAAAAGCACAATTGTCTGCTGAAACTAAGGCTTAAATGGCGCCCGGAGACTCCTTGTGTAACAGACAAAACATCCGGGATGCAACTGCACCTCACCTGTCACATCAAGAACCAGGAAAACACAGCTTGAAGGGGGAAAAAGCCAGTAGACTGAAGCTAGCAAGGATATTAATCAGAAAATAGAACCATCTGATGAGGACTTCAAAGCATTCGTCAAAATATTTCAACAATCAACTACAAATTCTCGTGAAACAAATGAAAAAACAAATCTCGGAAAAGAAAAAAGGTTATAAAAAAGAACCAAATGGAATTCCCTGGTGGCACAGTGGTTAAGAATCTGCCTGCCAATGCAGTGGACACGGGTTCAATCCCTGGTCTGGGAAGATCCCACATGCCACAGAGCAACTAAGCCCGTGAGCCACAACTACTGAGCCCACATGCTGCAACTACTGAAGCCTGCACACCTAGAGCCCATGGTCCGCAACAAGAGAAGCCACCGCAATGAGAAGCCTGTGCACCACAATGAAGAGTAGCCCCTGCTCGTGCAACTAGAGAAAGCCTGCCTGCAGCGATGAAGACCCAACGCAGCCAAAAAATAAATAAAATAAAGAAATTAAAACAAAACAAAACCCAAAAAATTGGTAATTCAGTTATGAAAATGAAAAAAACAAATGGAAATGATACAACTGAAAAACAGAATAATAGAAATGAAAATTAGCTTGATGGGCTCAATAGTAAAGCAGGGATAAAGAGGATTGAATCAGTGAACTTTAGGACAGAACAATAGAATTCACCCAAAATGAACAATAGAGAAAAAACAGATTTAAAAACAAAAAATGAACATAGCCTCAAGGTCCTGTGAGACAAAAGACCCAGCATTCGTATCAACAAAGTCCCACAGGAAAAAAGATGGGGAGGGAGGGAGGTGGCTAAAGAATATTTAAAGAAATAATAACTGAAAACTTCACAAATCTGTCAAAGAACACAAGCCTACAGATCCAAAAAGCTGAACAAACCTCAAATCATATTTTTAAAGGGCAAAAGGAAAGAATCGTCAGCCATTAATTCTGTACCCAGCAAAATTTTCCTTCGGGAATGGAAGAGAAATAAAAACAAATACAGGAAAATTAAATAATTTGTCATTAACAGGCCTACCCTTAAAAACTGGCTAAAGAAGGTACTTCACACAGACAGGAAATGACAGAAGAAAGGAGTAGAAGTGGGTACAAACAACAGATTATCCTTTTCCTAATGGTTTTATAAATGATGTTTGATAAGAAAACAGAAATCATAACACGTTCTGAGTCATAAGAAAACAATATTTAAAAGCAAGGAAGGAAAAAGGGACTAAATGGAAGTGACGTTTCCACTACTGAAAATGGTAAAATATTGATACCAGTCGACCACTGTAAGTCACATATGTGTATCTGAATACCCAGAACAACCACTACAAAAACTATACACAGAGGCACAGTAAAATAATAAAGATAAGTCAAGTTTGAATCCTACAATAGTGCTAATGTACCAGAAAAAAAAGGAAGAAAGAAACAGAGGATCAAGAGCTGGAGAAAACAAATAATAAAATGGTCCTTTTAAGCACTTACATACCAATAAACACCTTAAATGTAAATTGTCCAAATACGCTAATCAAAAGATATAGATTAGCAGACTGGAAAAATAAACATGCTCCAGCTGTATGCTGCTTAACAAAAAAACCTCTCTTATTTAATGACATAGGCAGGTTGAAAGCAAAAACTATCAAAATAGACATATAAACATTATTTTTTTTAAAAAAGCAGTAGTAGCTCTATTAATATCTGATAATGTAGACTTCAGAGCAAAGGAAGCTACTAGAGACAAAGACACTATATATTTAAAGAGGATCAATCTACCAGGAAAAAATAATAATACTAATTACATTTGCAGCAAACAACAGAGCCTCAAAATATATGAAACAACAATTGATAGAACTGAAGGGGGAAATGCACTAATCCAGAGACATGGTTGACAGTTTCAGCAGATGGTAGTAACACTGGGCAGAAATTCTGAAAGGATATACAGGATCTGATCAATAAAGTCTACCACGATCTAACTGACTTCTATAGAACAAACTACATAACAACAGTAGAACACAAATTTTTATATGTACATGGAACATTCACCAAGATAATCCATATGTTGGGCAAAAAAAAAAAAATCAAATTTAGAACTAAAACCATACAGAGTCTATTCTTTCACCCCAATAGAAACAAACTAGAAGTCAATAACACAAAGACAACAGGGAAATCTCAAAAAAAAAAAAAAAAACGTCTAAATAATCCATGGGTCAAAACAAGTCTTAAAGGAAATTATTTTTAAAACCGTAGAACAGAATGAAAACAAAAACAAAATATTTCAAAATAGTAGGATGCAGTGATGAGAGGGAAATATATAGCACTAAATACTTACATTAGAAACCAGAAAATGCCTAAGTTTCTACCTCAAGAAACTAGGGAAAGAGAAGAAAGAAAGAAAGAGAGAGAGAGAGAGAGAGAGAGAGAGAGGGAGAGAAGGAAGGAAAGAAAGAAAGAAAGAAAGAGAAAGAAAGAAAGAAAAGAAAGGAAGGGAGGAAATAATATAAAAACAGAAATCAATGAAATTGAAAATAGGAAAACACAGAGAAAATCAATGAAACAAAAAGTTAGTTTGATGAAAAAACTAATAAAACTGACAAACCTATAGCAAGACTGACACAAATAGAGTGAAGACACAAATCACAAACAGGGGATATTAATACAGATCCTGTGGTCATTTAAAAGATAATAAGGGAATACTGTTAAACAAATTTATATAAATAAATTCTATGACTTTGAAGAAATAGGCCTTGAAAACTATAAACCACCAAAAGTCATCCAAGACAAAATAGGCAATCTGAATAACCTTATAACCATTAAAGACTGAATTCACAATTAAAAAGCTGCACCCCACACACACAAAAAAAGCAACCTCCCTCACAAATGGTTTCACTAGGAGGAATTCTACCAAACACTTAAAGAAAAATTAAAACTAATCGTACACAATCTCTTCCAGACAATGAAAAAGGAAGAAACACTTCCCAACTCATTTTCTGATACCAGTATTATCCTGAAACCAAAACTAGACAAAGACAGTGAAAATAAGACTATAGATCAGTATATCTAATGAACTTAGACACAAAAAAATCCTCACTGAAATATCAGCAAATTAAATCCAATAATATATAGAAAGAATGATACAAAGTGACCAAGTGGGATCATTCCAAGTATGCAAGGCTAGTCAGTATTTGAAAATCAATCAATATATTCTACCATATCAACAAGCAAAAGAAAAATAATCATATTACTTGATGCAGAGAAAGCATTCGATAAAACACTACACTCATTTATGATAAAAATAGAGGGAAGTTATAAATAGAGGGAAATTATCTCAACATGATAGAGAGCATCTATAGCTAACATTCTTAATGATGAAAGAATGAATGTTTTCCCACTAAAATCAGGACTGAGGCAAGGCTCTACCACTTGCATTCAGCATCGCACTGGAAGTTCTGCCACTGCAATAGCAAGAAGAATAAAAGATATACATATTAGGAAGGAAGAGTTAAACTGTATTTGTAGATGACATGACTGTCTATTGTAGAAATCCAAAAGAATCTACAAAAACAATCCTAGAAGTAAAAAATAAGTTTGGCAAGGTCACAGGATACAAGATCAGCCCACAAAAAGCAATCACATTTCTACATAGTAACAATGAACATTAATTAGCTAAATTTAAAACAAATTACCATTTGTAATCACTGCAAAGAAAATGCAATACTTAGATATATACTTAACAAAACATGTACAGAAAGGGTATGCTACAAATTAAAAATGCTAATGAAACCAATAAAAGAAGACATAAATAAATGGAGAGACATACCATGTTCATGGATTGGAAAATTCAACGTACCAAAGATGTCAAGTCCCCAAATGAATCCATAGGTTTAATGCAATTCCTATCCAAATCTAGCAAGACTTTTTGTAGATAGACAACCTTATTCTAAAATTGTTCTAGAAAGGCACAGACAAAGGTAAAATAATCCTAAAAAAGAAGAATAAGAAGGGAGGAAGCACTTTATCTGACATCAAGTCTTATAACACAGCTACAGAAATCACAGTGTGGTATTGGCAGAGGGAAAGACACGTGGATCAGTGGAACAGAAGAGAGAGCACAGAAATAGAGCCAGATAAATATTCTCAGCTGAGTTTTGACAAAGGTGCAAAAGTAATTCAATGAAGGAAAGCTGGCCTTCTCAAGAAGTGGTACTGATGAAACTGGACAGGAGGGGAGGGGACTCTTATACATAAGTTAATTCAGACTCTATCGTAGACCTAAGTGTAAAAGGCACAACTATAAAACTTTTATAAAAAGACATAGGGGAAAATCTTCAGGATCTAAGGTCAGGCAACGAGCTCTTAGACTTGACACCAAAAGCACTGCCATAAAAGGAAGATTTGGTACACTGGACCTCATCAAAATTAAAAATTTTTGCTCTGTGAAAGTCCATGTGAAGAGGATGGAAAGCTGAGCTACAGATGGGGCTGAGGCATTGGCAAATCCGGCATGTGACAAAGGATCAGTATCCAGAATATGGAAAGAATTTTCCAAACCTAGCAGTAGAAAACTAACAATACAATTAGAAAATGAGCACAAAGCACAGAGACGTTTCACTGAAGAGCATATGCACATGGCAAACAAGCACATGAAAAGATAGTCAACGTCACTAACCATTAGGGGGATGAACATTTAAACCACAGTGAGGTCACGCACACTTGTCGGCCAGGACATGGAGAAACTCGGAGTCATCCATACACTGCTGGCAGGGATGTAAAATGGTGCAGCCAGTCCTGAGAACAACATGGCACTTTCTTGTGAAATTAATTGTTGAACTACCATACAAGTCATCATTTGGACACTTTTACCAGAGAAATGAAAACTTATGTTCACACAAAAACCTGTACAGAAATATTATGCCAGTTTTATTTGTAATAGCCCAAAACTGGAATCAGCCCAGATGTCCTTCAGCAGGTGAATGGATAAAACACTGCAGAACAGTCATACCATGGAATATTCTTCAGCAACAAAAGGGAACAAACGATTGATACATGTAACAACTTGGATGAATCTCCAAGGAATTACACTGAGTGAGAGAAGCTATCCTGAAAAGATCATACACGTGGCAGAATTTTAGAAATAGAGAACAGATTAGTGGCTGCCGAAGATTGGGACAGGAGGAGGGGAAGGGCAGGGAGAGAGGGAGGGGGCCCTGTGTTGATGGAACTCTTTTAGCGTCCAGACTGCAGCGGTGTCCACAGGACCCACACACAGGATAAAACTACGTGTAGCACGAATAAACACACGCTGAGCGCAAGTCACAGGAGCGCGGTAAGTGAGTTGTGTCGATATCCATGTCCGAGCTGAGTATCCTTCTGTAGTTTTGCAAAATGTTACCGTTGGCGGAAACTAGGTAAAGGGCACGTGGCCTCCCTCAGCCTCGCGTGAGTCTGCAACCATCTTAATAAAAACTTCAATTAAAGAAGAAAAGCTGTGGCCGTGAGAGTGTCCGTGCGTTTGGCCTCGACGGGCACACACACACACGGGCGCCGCACACACAGGTCCCTGCTGGCCCGTGTGCACAGCAGGGGGGTGATGAGGCAGCTCCACGGGCTCGGTGAGGACCTCCAGCCCATCACACAGACAAGGTTTTGCTTACGGTGAGCTGGTCCCGGCTCTAAGAATCAGGATGCACGGTCTGATGACGGGTTTGTTGATGGAACAAACTGTTTGAAATCAAGGAGCTCCTAGAAAATGCAAGATGGGCATTTGGAATGATTTTGAAGAAATCTCTTCAAGGACAAGAGGTCAAAATGTCTTCTCAAGACCCATGTCCGTAATAGTCAGGAAGTACAAAGACAGAAACACAAAATAGAGTTGCAGGATAAAAGTCTCCCTGCAAGCCTTTGTGTGGTAACCCTGGTTACCAGGCACTGACACAGGCCCTCACACGCATTACCTAGTTTAACGTCTACTGGCCTGGAGAAGCAGATTTTGTTATCCCACATCAGAGATGAGCAAACTGAGGCTGGAGTAGGTAAGTAACCGAGGGGCCAAGCTGGTCTCTTCTCTTTTGAACGTGCTGCCTGTCCCATGGTCCTTCTGTAAAACTCCAACGGTGTGAAAAGGGAGAAGCAATTGTTTTATACTGAGAGGTCCTGCACTGCCGGCCAGACCTCCTCAACCCGGGACACCCCCGTGATCGCAGGAAGTCACCGAAGATTCCTACCCTCAGCATTTCAACATATAAAGAGAGCACAGGGGTGGGGTAAACCCTACATTTGCCTTTGGAGGCTCTAAACGAACCTTGTTTTCACTCCGGGTTTTGGCCCCTTCTCCTTACCAAACCACCAGGCAGAGCCGCTAACAGCCACCTCGCCAAATTGGACCTCGGTTCTCTCCACGAGTCTCGGCCCAATTTCTGGCAACTTCATCAAGATACAGTCTGTGGGAGGAAAAGGAGCGCCCTGGTAGCCAATTCAAAGCACAGTGATGCACCAGAGGCTCCTTCAACATTCCAGCGCCCTGACGTCCAGCCATCCGGGTCCCGATGACCTCAAACGTTTAGACAAACCTCCCCACGAAGCTGCTCTGAGGAATCCTACCCGGACAGCCCCAGCCTCGCCAGCTCTGCCCTCAGACATGCCAGCAGGCCCCTCCTCGGTTCCACCGAAAGACTTTTGCAAAACGAGTCCCTGCTTCAGGGCCAGGATGGAGATCTTCACATGCTGCAGCTGAAACGGTTCGGGACTGAGGTGGAAACCGGCTGCATTTCATTTTAATTGCTGGTGATGACAACACAAGCTCTGCCATCGTTTTCTATTTTCCCTCCTTACCATCTTTTCAAAATGACTTTGGCTTGGTTCATAGTTGGCTGATTTCTAGCTAATGAACGTTCAGAACCCCAAATACTTAAGACTTCATCCCCTGCCAGAGAAGGAGAGAAGGAACCAAAAGCTCTGGGAGAAGATGAGGACCCCAGCCAGACACGCTGGCGCAGACAACAGCGTAAGGCGAGCAGTTCCCTCCCGGAGAAACCGGGAGAGGAAGCACATCCATCCCGCTGTGCAGCGTCGGAAACCTGTCCTTCCAGCCCCAAGCCCTGAGCCTTTCTGGGAACCCAGGAAGGAAATGCATTCTTGGCCGGCGCTCAGCGACAGAAAGCAACGCCGTTCTCTCAGAAACGGGGCAGGGGGCTTCCGTCTGGGAAAATCGGCGTCTTAACGCGCTTTCAGAGCAGTGCGGGCCGGCGGGCTCCCGGGGCCGCGGGTGGGGCTGGGGAGGCGGTCGGAAAGTTCTCCCCGCTGCACAGAGACTCACACATGCCTTCGGCACCATTAACAGAAACAGCATCTTGTTTCCAATTTGGCTGTAGATAATGAAATTAGCCCCAAATCACCATAAAGTGGAACAAGTAGGCACACAAGCGGGAGGTGGGTCTGGAGGCGCTGGCCCTCCCCCCTGCAGACCAGTCTCGGCTCTGGCTCTTAGCTGTTTAAATTCAAAGCAACACTTCTGTTTTTCCAAGTCTCCGTTTTGACCCCAAGCAGATAAAGCGCGCGGCATGACACATTCAGCAGAGTTGCTGTGCTCTCGCTCTGTTTACATCAGGAAATCCAGCGGGTGGGGACTGGCTGGGCGCCGGCCCGGGCGCGGGCCTGACTTCATCCAGATGTGCGGCGGCTCCAGAGTGGCTGCCGCGCGCAGTAAACGGGCACCGAGGCGGCCCCGCGGGCGCACGGAGGCGGCGCGCGGAGGAGGGACCGCGGGCGCGCGGGGAAGGGGGGGCGCAGAGCAGGGACGGCGGGCGCGCAGCTTAGGCGACCCCGGGGGTGGGCCCCGTGCCGTGTGCATTTCCTTGTAAATGTGCTACACTTTAAAGAAGAGGGAGAGCAGTATATCACCGGGAATGTTGGCTGTCTATTGGTCCCTGTGGATATTGCTGGGTTAGTACGACTTGTAACCAGAGCAAGAGAAACATTAAAAAAAGCCGGGAAACACTGCCAATTAGTCATTACAGGGAGATTGTAAAAACAAGGGAAAGAGAAAGAGGGGGAGCAGAAGGAATAAAAGAATAAAATGCCCCAGAAAAAACATGAAAGAAACTAGATGTGCTGTTGTGGTGTTCCTGGAATACAATGAACGGGAGCAGGCCGCCCGCTCACCAAGGGGACCTGCACACCAGCAGGTTCCCAGCGCAGCCCTGGAGGGCCCCTGCGGCCAGTCCCCAAACTGCACCCCTCTGCTGTGCCTGCAGGACCTGAGCTGGGCCAGTGGGCAGGCAGTGTGTTTTGGAGACGGACCCAGTTGTGCGGAATCCAAGTTAGACATTTATTTCTGATCGCCAGCCGCCTACACAGTCCTCGCTGCCGAGTTATAATAAAAAGAAGACAGGATCCAGTTTCTTTCTCACACAAGTCCCTACCAGCCACCAGCTTCAAGCAGACTGTGGCCATGCTTGGTGAAAACTGTTTTTAACTTGATGGTAGTTCTGATTAAAATCTTTTTTTCCCCTGCTTTTTGCCAGATTCACGACTCCAAGAACTTGTAACATCACAAGCTGAGATGGGCCTGGGTGAGCCCCCCAGGCCTCCTTCAGTAATTTTATTGTCCCTGCTCCAGACTCAACCCAATGGTGACGAGTTAGGGCGGCCCCAGTGGTAAGGCTACATCAAAAGCCCAGGGTGGACGGTGCTTCTTCCAGGGAAGAGCCTCCACGAAGTGGGCCAGGGAGGAGGGGTGCTGGAGAGGAAGCTGGGCCCCCTTCCCGGGGACTGGGGGCACATGTTGCCGGCCAGAGAGGAACTGCTTATCTCAGCAGCAGAGAGCCGGCGCCCCGCCAGCCCTGCCGCCCACGAGCGCTGAGTCCCACCTCCTCTGAGTCATGAGGACAGCCACATGGGCCTCAGATCCAGTCCCTGGCAAGGGTGCGACTTTGCTCATCAGCTGGGGTCCTTCTTGGTGTCTGGCCACAAGTCAGCAGATGCACAGCTCAGCTTCACCAGCACAAAATGTCTTGCATAAGATCTGCTTCAAAAACAATTATATGAGCAAATTATCTTGGCTTGTAGCAGCAGATTTTTAAAATCTGGTAGCAAGATCTCAAAAAAATGATTAAACGCAAACACTATTTTAAAATAACATTAACCAGACAAGAGATGAAGAATTCTTATAGAATCACCAAGAACATGCCCTACCCCTCAGCCCAAAACATCCCCCATGCGTGTGTCCGGGGCACCCGAAGATTACCCCGGAAGTTAAAGAAAGGAACTTGCTTCTATCTGTGCCTTCTTCTGAGATAGAAACTAAAGGAGTAAAAACTCTTCAGGCAGCAGGACTTTCCCTTCCTAACACAGAGCTTTGGCGTCCATCGGTGGAAAGGTTACCGGAGAGCCTCATGGGAGAATCCCGTGAGCTGGTCCCTGTCTGCCCTGCCTGCTCGGCTGGCTTAGCCCACAGATCGGGGTTCCCAGGGGATGATTGTGTCTCCTCCGAAGTCAGGACTCAAACATAACACCGCACTTTGGCTGGCAAGCCTGTGCCACCTCCTGTTATGTCTCTGTGTGCGGAGCTGGCCATCACCCCACCTCCGTCTCTATCCGACGCCACTTCCTGTGGGCCCAACCCTTCCTTTAAAGGTTCTCGCTCCCCTCCTGCCCGATGGTGGCCGTACCCTGAGGCTAAGATCTTGGTGTCTGTCCCCCTCACACTGTCCTCTTCCACAATTATCTTGTGTAACCGCCCACACTGAAGACTTTAAACTTAAAGCTGTGATCTTGACATTTCCTGGGGCCCCAGGTGCTTTAAAGAGACATCGTCGCAAATGCAGGACCTTCACAAGCAAATGCATTCTCTTCCTTCCCAAACTCAGCTCACTCAGCCCACTGGACCCTGCAGTGGCTACCGACACTACTGTCTCCAGGACACAGACCCGAGGCTCAGAGCGGGTTAACTCCCTCCTCTTCTCAGGGGTCTGCTCTGATTTCCATCACAGACCTCTGGGCGGCAGCCCTGCCCACGGTTGAGACATGTGGGGCCACTGCAGCCTCAGCACCACGGCCTGTCCATCACAGCCTCACCTGCAGACAGATTCCCGCTCCAGGGGGACCCCTGTGACCCGGGGGGTTCTGTGCCCTTGGGGGGACTCCGTGTCCTGGGGGGAGATTCTGTGCCCTGGGGGGGGAAACTCTGTGCCCTAGGGGGGGGACTCTGTGTCCTGGGGGGACTGTATCCTGGGGGCACTTCGTTTTGGGGTGGACTCTGTGTCCTGGGGGGCAGCCTCTCTGAGATCTTGCCCTGGACAGTGGTCCTTCTATGGATCCTGACCCCTAGATGGAGGCTTAAACTTCTCCCTGTTCTCAGTAGGTAAATTCTAGGCAAACCTTAAAATCAAAGCAAGTCTACCACCCTCCCCAGCGACCCATGGCCTCCTGAGGGACCCCCCCCAGCCTCCCCAGCGACCTCCCAGCCTCCCCAAGGACCCCTGGCCCACGCCCACTTGTTGGTAGCAGCTGGTCTCCCCTCGCCTTCCCTCCCAGGACTCCAGCCCCGTTGAGCTGCCGTGACTCCTGACATCTCAGGGCACTTCAGACTCAAGAGCTTGCCCTCAGAGTCTCTCCATCCTTTTGTCTCCCCACTATTTTCGGTCTCTTCTCAGCCAAATGAAACACCTGGGCACCCCTGCAGCTTCTTCTCCATCCCCCAATCGGACGTCCCCTCAGCCCAGTCCCACCTCCTCTGCCTCTGGGGTCACCAGGCCAGGGCCGCACTGGCAAGTATACGTCCCCAGGCCGGTCACCCTGCTGCCGTGACCAGGGTGCCCTTCCGAATGCCCCACCCGCCCCACTCCCGGAGCTGGGCTCCTGTCCTCCTGCTGGCCGGGGGCTGCCGGCTGAGGGTCATCTGCCCCCCACCTCCCCGGGCCCCTGCTGTCCCTTGCTGCTCTCCTAACGGGCCCAGACCTGCAAACAGCCCTCGTGGACGCGGCCTCGGCCTCCCAGGGGGAGAGGACTTTCTGCCTGGAAAACGGACAGATGGCTGGTTGCCAGAGCCCCGAATCATGGAGCTGCGTGTCTTCGGGGCCTGTGACAGCTCCTGGCCCAGCGGGCGGCTGACGCGGGCGTCGGAGGCATGAGTGAGCGAGTGGACACTCAGCTTGAGGCCGAGTCCTCGTGTAACTTTCCTGAGCCTGTACGGTGTTCAGCCTCCCGCGGGGGACGTAACGTGCACCTCACAGGGCAGGAGCGCAGTAGCTGTCCGTTAAATAAAGCCGAGTTCTCGAAAGGCTGAGCATCGTCCTTCCTGCGGGAAGAAGTGGAAAGGAGCCGGGGAGAAAGAGGACGAGGCGGAAGATGTGCTCCGATTGGGCCGCAGCGCCGTCATCCATCGTGTTGTTCTGCGTTTGGAAGCCGCCCCACCTCCGCTGTGCCCGGGTCGCTCGGGTTCATCACCACGCGGCTCTTCACGCGGAGACTCTGGCGGGAGCGGTCAGGACGCGCTCACGGGAGGGACTCATCCTCGCTTCTCTCCTCATTCTTTTCTCGGCAGGTTCTCACCAGCAAGTCACGGAGTCCATCATCAGTCTGAGAGCTGAACGTTCAGGCCGATCCCAAGGAGTCCCGTCTCCCTTCGGGAGGACGAGCCGTTTAGCGCAGACGGGCAGCACCGGAGCAGAAGCACAGGGACGCCGTCCACGGTGCCTGCAAGCAGGGGGCCAGCCGGCCGCGGGTTCCGGGCAGCGAGGCCCCGCGTGCGGAGAGCGAGTGCAGCTGGGCCTCCCGGGAACTCAGCTCACCGGGTCCACCCTGAGACACACGTGAAGTGGGTCTGACTCCTAAGCCACTTCTCTGTTGGTGTCTTAATGGGATCATGAGATCCCACCCCGCGTGTCTGGTGGTTGAGCTCACACACCCACACGTTGGTGACCTTCGGGAATCACACCAGGGGGAGGCGGGCTCTGGTTTTCTCTGGCCATAAAATACTCCACACTGGAAATCAGATGTGACCGTGGTCCCGAGGCAGGCCAGAGAGGGTAGTGGTGCTGTCCGCAGAGCGCAGCATGGACGCCAGGCTAGCTGTGGACTCGGGGGTGCGGGGTGCACGCCCTCCCGTCCTCGGGGTTCGAAGTCCCCTTCTTGTAGCAAAATGGCCCGAGGCCCAGAGTGCCCCCACCCCAGCCCTAAACCAGCCTCAAGCACATCCTTCCTTTAGCTGCCTGAATGAAGGATGCTGACGCTGGGCCACTGAAGTACAGCCCCATCCTCGGTGACGAGAAGAGGCCGGCAGTCTGCTGAGGGGCCAGGGGACGTCAGTGCCGGGGGCCGGGGTGGGCCTGCCCCTGCAGGCTGAGAGAGACTTTAAAAGCATAAGCGATGAGCCACGTCCCAGAGCTCCTGCTCCACCAGCTCCCCCCATCCTCCCCCCGCCAGCCTCTGTCTCTAGAACTGCAAGGACACATTCCCTTTTCAGTGTGAAAATAACTTGATGCTTTCAGTGTGAGTAGCCACCAAGGGCTGCCTTGGGCTGGAGGGCCGTCAAATAGAGAAGAACCCGTCCAGGGAAGTGAGGCTCTAAGTGCAGCCCGGAGCCCTGCCCAAGAGCAAAGCCAAAAAGCTGGGGAGGGGCCTCCTGCATCCAGGAGCACATCTGGCAGAAAGCATCCTCTCCAGCCCTTTGGTTTCAATCCGCATGACATCACAATCTATGAATTTGCTGTCATTGGATGTGAATGAACTTGTAGATTCAAAACAAAACCCATTTGAAACGAGCTCCACGAAGCAGCTCTGCCTCCCAGCGAGTTGTGTGTGGTTCCCAAGGGCACTTTTCTGTTCTGGATCCCAGAGGGCACGGGAAGGCCCGCCCTGAACCTACACAGCCAGGTCCAAACCATGCACACGCGTGTACACACGGACACACACACATATACACACACACACATGGACACACACACACAGACCTACACACAAGGACACACAGACACACACTGAGAGAGACACACAGACGCACACGGACACAGACACGCACACACACATCGACACAGACACATAGACACACATGCATACACATGGACACAGACACACAGGGACACACATACCAGAGGCCGGGCGCTTTGACTCTGGGGTACCTGCCCTCCACCCCTTCCCACCTCGTGCCCGTTGCTCGTCCTGTTTGTGTCCCAGAGCCGGGGAGGGAGGTGGGCCCAGCCCTGCACATATGCCCCAGGCTGCAGGGAAGCCACAGCAGGGCGCTGGGGGCCGTGAGGGACGCGGCCTCCTTCACACCCGTCATCTTCCCCTTCTGAGAAGTTTCTTTCTAGAGAGGTGGTGGGGACACGGCTAGGGACTGGACACGTTCACACACAAAAGTGAGAACAGCGTCCCACACGCCCGTGGATGCGCAAGACCACTGCAAACCCACTACGTTAGCCGTGTTCCAGACCACGTGAACAACCGTGCAGGCAACGTGGCGCCGTGAGCTCTGTTTGTGTTCAAATACACGCTTGTACCCTCCCCACACCTGCACACCAGGCTGGGCCTCCACCCCAGTCTCCCTGGAAAGACCAGGGACCCCAAACTCTGAACACGGGGCTCTCGGGTCTGGGTGACTTTGCCCCAGGAATCTTAGCAAAGTCTGGACACATTTTGTCCCTGCCAGGGCTGGGGGTACTGCTGGCACCCGGTGGGCGGAGGCCAGGGCGCTCCCAGCACAGGGCCGAGCCCCCCCTTGACCTTCCCCGACCTCATAGCTTCCAGGGAGGGAGAGACCGGCGTGGAGGCCATGACCTCGGGGCTGAGAAACCAGCTGCTGGGCCCGCTGACCCGGACGGGAGCCCCGTGCACCTCGAGGGGCGGGGCGGGGCCCAGACCCTCCAGACACGAGCCCGAGGAACTGTGAACTCACCCTCAGAGTTAGTGCTTAGTGAGAGATATAGACATGTGATTTTAATAAATGTGCTTTATCTTGGTGAGTTTTATATGGGGTACAAAGGGAGGCATTTCCCCCTTTACCACGTCCATCTGTGTCTGCCTTTGTCTCTGGCTCAGCTGCAAAGGCTCCAGGACCGAGGTCGGAATGAACGACAGCCCTGACACGGCAACCGCGGGTCCTGCTCGCAGCGTCAAGCTCCTCCTGCCAGGAGCCTGGCACCGCGTTTAAGACAAGGACGGGGGCCCAGCTGCCCAGTCTGTGATTCTGGCCGTCATTTCGCATCCTGAGCCCTTTCCTCGCCCGTGACCTGCCCAGGTTAACGGAGCACGTGCTGCAGGCCCAAACTCACCAGCCCCACGCCTGCCTGACGGCCTGTCACGGACCAGGGGACTGAAGCACAGCGCCACCCAGGGCACGGGGAGTGGGACCTCAGCCAGGCCGGCGTCTCTCTTCCATCAGCCCCGTGCTGGACGGGCTCCCTGGAAGAGGAGGTGAGGCCACGCTTGCTCCACAGTTAAACCAGGAAGGTTACATCTGGTTCCCTCTCTGTGAACCTCCTGAGTCGGCTGAGGGAGCAGCGAGACGGAGACGTACATCATGGGATAAAACAGGGCGTCCCTCTCGCAGGTCCACCGTCAGGTCGGAGCTGCTCCCTGGACGCACCGTGAGGCCCGGGGTGGGCAAGAGACCGGCAAAGCCCGTCCCTCCCACGGAGGAGCCCGCCCCTCGTGCCGACGTGTCCTAGCCGGGATGCGCGACGTCCGGGATGTCGTCTGAGTGCTAGGAAGCCTAGGCTTTGCCGTCTTCTGATGAAGAGAGCATGTACGTCCTTCTGAGGGGACAGCCCTGGGCCGCACCACGTTCAATTTGTGTCTTAAGCCTGTGTTTGGAGAATGAAGGATTCAAAGGGGCCCTGAGGGACGGGTTCCAAATCCGCTTCCCACCAAGTTGGCCTTGGAAGTGAGATGTGGGCCCCTCGGGGTTGTGGCCACAATTGCATCAAAGGGGAGGACGTGCTTTGCGTCAAAATCCAGGAACAAACGTGAGTAACTGTCACACGGGCCGGTCCCGGGTCTCTCCGTCCAGCCCCTCGACTGACTGCAGCCACCCTGCGTCACAATCAGACACTCGGCTTCCCTGGGTCATGAATGTGGAAACCAGGGCGGCACGGTTAGGAGACACCCCGGAACTAACCCATCTGTGCCGGGTCAGAGCTGTCACCCGGCCCACGATGGCACGTGACCTACCTCGGCCATCCCCTCCAATGTCACCTGCGTTTCCGACTTTGCTCTGTCACCAGAAGTAAAGCAGAATCATGTACGTGTCTGATGCTCCCAACACCTTCTGATGACTCTCTTACGAGATCTGCAAGTGCAGTGTTAGGTAACAGTAGAAGCGGGCTCCGAAACACCCTGTTCTCCATGTAGCATTTGCGCTTCGTGTTCTCACACAAAAGCACTTAATAGTAAGAGCAGCATGTACGTGCCAGACGCTCAGAGCCCTGTGACAAGATGAAAATGTGTGGGTCTCTCTTGGAAAGGCAGCCATATTCCTAGTGCAATCGTCTATGAGCAGGAAATAATCCACGCGAGCTGTCCAAGGAACTTAGTGAAAGTGTAACATTAAAATATTAAAAAAGAAATATATTCCTGTGGGACTTTGAAGGCAGCACCACTTTGCCTCTTCAGGACAAAATGGAACAGTTGAGCAGCCCCTGGGGGAGGGGGAGGAAGCCAACCCTCACATCCTGTCCAGCCAGGCCTCCCACCCAGGAGCCCAGGGCACCAGCTGAAGTCGCCCCCCAATCCGGTGCGCTTTGGAGACTCCTCTGCTGACTTGTCCGCCGTTGGGAGCAGACCCAACACCTGCCGCAACACATTCCTGCCCCTGGAAGCCAGTCGCCCCTTGCCAAGCACCACGTGCACAGAGCGTCTTCCTGAACTTCAGACACCGAGCGCTTTTCACTTCTAGACCCGGAGGACACTTGTTCCTGAACCTAGACACCTAGGTGATCGATGCCTTGCTGCACGTCACCTCTGTGTGTCCAGTGATCATACAAGCCACTTAAATTCAGCTAATATCTGTCGAGCTCCTCCTTTGGACAGGGTGCCTGTCTGAGCACCGAGTACAACAGAAAACGCCGCTTACGCTGTGGGACAGAGCCTGCACCCCAGTGGAGGTGGGCAGACAGTAAACACGCGCGGAACAGATCCTACAGGGAGGAGGAGGGCCGTGTGGGCACAAACAGGAGGATGTGACGGGTGAGGGAGGAGCCGGCCCCACCTGCTCCTCTCCCCGGCTGCAGGGGAAGGCCGTGCCCTGCGGGCCGAGCAGGTGTGTCCTTGTGCCATGCGATGGCATCTTCAACCTGGTCATTAGTTGGAAAGAGCGTTGCTCAGCCCGTCTCTGGACAAACCGCACATGGCATTTAAAAGGGTCGCGCGCTTCCAGGGAGAGTCTGCACCAAAGACGACGCTACGAGGTGATGGGCTGTGGACCCAGAGACCAGCCCCCCACCCCTGAGCATTTCCAGGCACCGAGAAGGAAGGCTGACAGGACCCTCCCCTCCCCTCCCCGATCGTGGGCCCTTCGGTTCCCGGGAGGGTCCCAACTCCACACTCAGCCCTAACCGCACGGCCCCCAGCATAGTGTTTGCTGCCAGCCAGGCCCTCCCCCACCAGGACAGCCTCCACACGGGTCCCGAGGACCATGCTGGCCTTGCAGGGTTAGCAAGGAGGTCAGGGCGGGAAGGACCACCCACGGGCCGCTTTGGTCCTGACCCCCCAGCCCTGCTGGACTGTGGTCCCCCCTAGGCCGAGACCCTCGCCAAGCACCGGCAGACCCCACCCCAACCATGGGGAGGGTCCAGCGTTCACAGGACGCTTGTGCAAGCTGGGCTTTCCCACATCTCTTTCAAGTCCAAGCGACCCCGTGTGGTCGTCACCGTCAGCCCCGTTTACAAAGGAGACCTGAACAGACTGCCACGGCAGAGACCAGATTGAAAGTGGCCAAAGTCCAAACCCAAACTCTCCCCAGAATGCCGCACTGTTTCCTGCCAGCCCCCGGTAGCCAGGGCCTTGCTCTGAGTTGGGGGATTGGGGCCAGTACCCACAGTGCTGGGGCACCCCGGCTTCCCCAGCAGGTCGCCTGTGGCACACACCCGGCCCACCCACTGTCCAGCGCCTCTGCAGGACACCCACCCGGCCTGCCCAGCCCTCCAGTCCTGCAGGGGCCTCCCTGAGGCCGGGCTGGCGCTCTACCCCGTCATCGCTAACACCTCCTTCTGCGCTCACGAGGGGAAGAAGACTGGGACGGAAGCAGGATGGACCCAGCATCCCCGGGACACAAAGCGCACAGGGACGGCAGGGGCACCCGGGCTGCCCCGTGAGCACAGGCACCTTGTGCCCTGTTCACCTCGTCCCCCACTGCCCTGTGGCGTCAACCTCCCAGGGCCTCCCGTGACGTGCTGCTGTCTCCAGTGTCAGAGGACGGCCCCCCGCACCGACGGCCCGGGCGTGGCCTTGTGGGCGTTCATGCGTTCCTGCAAGCGGGCCTTTGGCCTCGGGCAGCCTGGGCCCGTGCAGGGCTGCATCACATGACCAAAATCAGCCTTCCTGTCACCACTTTCTGTCCACTGATCTCTGTATTGTTTGGTAACAAAAACGCAGAAACCAAGAACTGAGAGGAAAATTCTAAAGGATCGTATTTATAGACAAAATTTCCTCTGCACGAGTCATCTGTGTGCTGGGGGATTGGCTCTCCCCTTGGGCTTGAAATATGTGAAATGAAACAGGAAGTTCTAGTGGCAGAGCTCCCATTATGGGACTTCAGGAAAATTCTTTTGTTCTCTCTAACTCACAGCCCCGTTTATCATAGGGTCGTAGGAGCGCGGTCTGCTACCTGCACTTCGGGAGGCTTGAGACGGTCAGCTGGAACGAGGTTGCGTGGCATACAAAAAGTTTTCGAAGATACAACATTGTTTTCTTTTCCTTTGGTTCAACATGGTACTTCTGAGCGCTTTGAAATCGTGGTAGCTAAGACAGCTCATTGAATCACCAGGAGTGATGCCTTACTCGCCACCCTTCGGTGGAGAGAAGTCGTATTTTTTAAAATGCAATAAAGGACATGCTTGCTTACAACCAGCTCCACGGAGAATCCAATCCCTCCATTGTAGACTGAGAACAGATCTGTTGAATTTGAGGCCTAGAATTATATTAAAACATACTTCATTTTCAAGGACCACGAAATGAAAATATTGAATGTGGAAGAAATTGTTTCATGAGCTGTGAACAGAGGCTGGGCCCAGCGTGGCCTCGGCCATCCGACGGGGCCTCAGCCCGTAATTGGAGTTCCCCAGATTCCTCCGATCTCTGCAGAGAAGAGGACTGGTGTCTGGCCAAGATAAATACAGGATGAAGCAGGCTCCGCTCTCTCATTAACTGGGCTGTTTTCCTTCAATGGGGCTTGAGAACAGAGCTTTGCGCTAGAATTTCCTGTTTCGCCTTCCTTTCATCTGGGAGTCTCCTCGGCCGTGTGTCTCCCATTTACATCGCGACGCTCCTCCCGTGTAGAGCCTGGGCTCTACACCCTCCCAAGGCCGGGGAGCTAGAGGGTGAGGGCTGTTCTCATTGGCGTGTAGTTGACGTGTAGTGTTATGTGAGTTACCGCCGTACAAGACAGCGATTCACAGCTTTTACAGCTTTTACTCCACATACAGTTATTATAAAATACTGGCTGCGTTCCCCACATTGTTGCGCCGTGTGTCCTCGGAGCTTGTTTATTTCGTACCTAGTGTCTGCACCTCTTAACCGCCCTAGCCCCGTACTGCCCGTCGCCACCTCCCCGCTGGGAGCTCATTCTCTTAGGACAATAAATATCTGGGAGTCTGCTTCTGTTTAGTCACGTGTGCCAGTTTGCTGTGTGTTTTAGGTTCCACGTATACGTGAGATCACAGGCCGCTTGTCTTTCTGTCTGACTTACTTCTCTGAGCACGATGCCCGCCGGGTGCATCCAGGTGGATGCAGGAGTGTGAATTATTTCTTCTCCCGGCAGACGACACAGCCCCTGCCCTCTGTCTTCTAGGAAACCCATCATGACACGTGCACATCGGGCAAAGATGGCTCTGAACCTTACATTCCCGGGGCAGGGGGAAGGCACATTTTAAGCTGTAGACAAAGTAAAACATTTCCTTTGTGAATCGCCAAATTTTCCTTTAAAAAATTGGTTGGGTTGTTGAACAGGTGGGGAGGGGACGCAGGGGCACCTGCCATCGCGTCCGTGTTCGTTTCCACCTCCTCCACCAGCAGAGACTCCCAGGCTTACTCAGCTGCTGCCGCTTCTCCCCCAGCCACATGGAGAAGGTCCCATTGCCCTCTGGCCAAGGGGACTTAAAATGTGCCTGCCTGCAGACGATCCCGGGAAAAAAGAAAGTGAAAGAGGAGAAAGGGACTGACAATGATTTTCTCCTGGGAGTGAAGGACACCAGCCTTTTGCTTTTCTCCTTCCGGGAGCTCCTGCTTCTAGGTCCAGGTGATTAGGGTGGGTTTGTGTTTTCTCAGGCAGAGGGATCAATGGAGCCTTTGAGCCACACGAATGACCACGTCCCACCAGATTCCCCAATGAGTCAGGGAACCCAACTGGTCTCCTGAAGCCAGGACGCCCCTGGGGACAGACGCCTGGATCCAGGTCCCTCTGAACAGCCTCGGGGCCTCGTGAGCATTGCCCACACCTCAGCTCAAATCCCCCTTGTCTCCACCTCGAACTTCCCTCGTCCCTACTGCTCCTGAAGACACACGTGGGGTGACAAAGTGAGGGCCCTACTCACATGCAGAGTCAGTACTCACTGCAAGCAAGGACCTCAGGGCTACCCCCAGGGGTCGGTGCTTGACAGGGACGCCCGCTTTGTCTTCTAGGAAATCTTGAGGGATCTAAGCGTCGCCTTGTTTCTTAGTTACGTGATGGATACAGAGGTACGGTGGGAGCGGGAAGGATTCAGCTGTTCTGAATGTGGAAACTCCCTCCCTCCCTCCGTCTCTCCTTTCTTCCTTCCTTTCTCTTTCTCTCTCTTTCTTCCTTCCTTCTCTCTCTCTCTCTCTCTCTCAAAGATGCTTCCACATCTGCATGATACAAAGCAAAAACGACATGAGCTGAGTGACTCAGAGATTCTTCTGGTGAAGAGAGCCAGAGTGAGTGACACAACCCAGGAGGGCGCCAGGGAGCAGCTGCTTTGCTTTGCAAGTCATTCAAGACAGAGAGGATAAATTCTGGAGATATTATGTGTAAACATTAAAAGAAAAAGATTGTGTATCTCCTTTCTGTAAAAAAAGAAGTCAGCAGATGTCCAGGCTGGAGGCCAGCAGGGGCTAAGGAAGCATGTGGGAGCAGAGCTTGTCTTTGCAGACGCAGCCCGGGTACTGTCCCCATGAAGGGCTCTGTGAAAGTCAAGGCCCCTCCCAGGCCCCCAAGCCCTCTGGTCGTGTCGTGCTGACTTGCTGTGTGTTTGCACACCAGCAGGTGCCTCAGACACGGGGGTGGCCAGAGGGCAGAGGCGGGGGTGAGGGACCGTCACGGGCTCGGAGAGACACAGGGAAGTCATGGTGACGAAACGTTCCTCATTTTTCATTCTGGGCATTAACCCTTACTTGTGCGTCCCTGAGATGTCTCCCTGCAGGAGACGGTTCAGGAACTTGGTCCCGAGTGTAGGGCCTAAACGAGGGAGTGTCCTGCCCCGCTTTGGTTTGCAGCTCCGTGTCCCTCACCTTCACTTTGTTCCCCAGAATACACCACTGGATCCATGTTCTGCGGCACTTTTTCTCCCTGAGAACCTCCCAGCCTCTGTGCCCCAGCTGACTCAGATCCTCACGGGCTAGCGGCAGTGTGAGGGGATCGGGGGCCCCCACACAGGGGCCAAAATGAGCTGCTAGCCCGCCCAGCCCCACCCGCAGCCTGGCCTCGTGACAGGGCCTTTGTGGTCTGGGGTCCACACGTCCAAGAACCTGAGGGCTCGAGAAGCACAAGACTGCTCAGAAGGACAAGCTTTCCGTCGAGACCACACAGGTGGCAGCAGAGAGAAGCTCCGCGTCGGGAGCGTCTCACGACACACGAGAAGGTATTTATCACAGCAAGTCAGCAGACCTGAAGGGGTAGGACAATCTTCTCAAGTAACTTATAGAATAAATATTTTAAAATGTTAAAAATAGTTTTGAAATTTCACAGAAAGAATAGAAGCCACAGAGAAATAACAAGATACTTTAAAAGGAGAATAGGTAGATTTAAAAGAATAGAACCCTTGGGGGGGAAAAACAGTCATTAAAATGTAAAATTCATGGTTAAACCACATTAGAGGTAGGTGAAGAAAGAACTGGCGAGCTAGAATGCGTGTCCAAGGACGTCACCCAGGGCCGAGAGACGGAAGGTCACGTAAAGCAGCGTCGTCAGCCCCAAGCTGGAGTCCAGACCCTGACACACCTGGGAGGGTTTGCTGGTTGCAGACACAGTTCCCATGCTGCTGTCCTTACTCACAGAGTCCTCATTTGTTGGGGTCACAATGTGCCCAGCCGGAAATGCCCTCCAGCCTCCCTCAGCGAAGCGGTGACCCAGGGGCCAGCTCTGTCCAACGAGGCAGAAGCAGGACTGCCAGCCGAAGGTCCCAGGATTCTCCTCCCAGCTCCTCCCATGTGGCTGTGGACACAGCCGGAGCTGGCGTCTCCAAACACATGAAGGACGAAGCAGAAAGTGAAACGGGATGGGCCTGCCCTCTCCCAGACACTCCGTCACACGAGAAAGAATGACTGCCTCTCCTTCATTCGGGCTGCAGTCGGACTGTGTTCCATCCGATGCATCTGGATGCCATCTCTCCGCTGATAAAGCGAGATCGGAGGAGGCTGGGGGGAAGGCACGGAGAGTGGAGGTAAGACAGTATTTTACAGAGAAGGTCCCCGAGAGCTTTCAACTCCAAAGGAAAACACTCAGGGGGAAGAATCTCACCACATCCACCCAGAAAGGTGAGCAAGCGATCCACGCTTCGCCATGTTCGGAAGACGAAGGAGAGGAAGGGATTGTCCAAGGTAGCCACGGCGAAGAGACGCTGCAATAGGAGTACATTCCTCAGAATGTGGACAGAGTCACATCTTCAAGGTGTCGTGAGAAAACGATCGGCCCGGGCTCTATGCGTAGCTCGACTATTATTCAAGAGTGAGAGCAAGATACAGACTTCTTCAGACGAAGCCACAGGCCTTCGCTGAAACAACTGCCAAAGGACTTACATTCAAAAGATGGGAAATAAAGCGAGAAAAACGCAGGAAGCATCCCTGACCGAGGCACTGAGACGTGAGTAAATATAAATAATGGCTAACTCCAAATCATAGAGGAAAACCCGTGCGGAAACCCGACCGAGCTGGCGGCTGGAGCAGCTGCCCTCTGCCGTGTTCTTTCCGGCTCGTGCCGGACTCGGTCGCTCTACACACAGACGTCCTGTCTGTCTCCAGTTATTATTCTAGGAAGCGGATCGCAAAGTCAAAGTACCAACCGCAGGGAACGTCGGGCCCTAACGGGGCTTTCTCCATGACTTCTGGGCTAGAAATCTTTGACAACCAACATGATTTCAGTTTACAGATTCAGTCCAGGGAGAAATAATTGCAATTGACACCGTATAGAAGTTGGATCAAATATACCCTGAAAAAATAAAACCTGTGGTACCTCTGACCTTCAGAGACCACCCACCTTTGAACTGTCCCTCCTCCATCTTAGGAAACTTCCCCACGTATCCTCACCCAAGTCCATGAGAACAACCCAGAATCAGAGGCTCGCCCGCCGAGCCCCTGGCCCTGGTGCCAGGCCCTGCTTAGGCATCGTCTGCCGTGGCATGGGATGGGATGGAGACTCGCTTCACTGCATTGTTTAAAATAAATAAAGTCATTTATCCAAAACCATACGATATTCAAAATCCCTACCTTGCTTCTCAAAAAGTATTCTTTTTCTCCCTCCCTCCCTCCCTCCCTTTTTCTCCCATTGCATTTTAAAACACGGGGTCACCATCTCACTCTTTCACAGTTACTTTCCTTTGGTCTGAGCATTTCCGAAAGTGACAGTTAAGAGTCCTGTGGATTTTTCTGCCACTTGTCAAATGCCGCCTCACCTAAAATCCAGGCCAACTCCAGCCACTCTGTGGGAGAGGTGATGTCATTGTGTTCCTAAATCCCGCCCCTAGTCCCCAGATTAGAGTTTGAATCCTTTGAAATATGCTGGGGCCTGACACACTGTTCTCAGGAGAAAAATCCTTCCTTTCCTCTCTTGCAGGCCCAGCCTGGAATGGAGCCCTGAGCCCCAGTGAGTTAACCCGTCCTGGTCACATTCCGTTCCCAGGCTGCGATGAGGTGGTCTGGGAAGCGTTCTGGCTGGGAGAGATCACATTGCTCAACCCAACCGAAGAGGAATGCAGTTTCCGGAAGGTTCCAGCGAGTACATGGGAATGGCACTCCGGAGGCCCTGGCTGGAGGCGGCTCCCCTGTGAGAAGCGCTTCCAATCCCCCACGGAGCCCGGCTTCACAGCAGGCCTGCCACTGTTATCACAGAGGGGGAGCGATCACTCACGCACGCCGCTGCAATTTGGGTGTTTATAAGCCCCGCCCACTCCGCAACCCTGAGGCCACGCGGTTTAAAACGGACCCCCCGGGAAAGAGGGGGCCTCGGTCAAAGCCACTCGGCGATTTCTGCCCAGTGTCTCTGAGGGTGAGGAGTAGTGACTTTTTAAGTGATCTGAGACCCTTCTTAAAAGTTGGCCTCTTTCTCCCTATATGCAATCTATAGCCTCAAACGTCTAACAAAATTTTCCCCTTTTGACCACAAGATAGAGTTCCAGACGTGGGCAAAGGACTCACGTAATAAGAGCTCATGGTTGGGGGGAACTTAATACAGTAATCGTGTGTTCAGGAAAATTTTCTGCAATTGCAGCTCATTTTTTTCCCTTGAGTGAATCTGCTTTATTTAGAACGGCCGAGGCTCCAGCAGCCCCAGGGCTCCCCTGCAGCCCGTGTGGCGGGGCTCCATGTGGACCCACTTCCCAGCGGTCATGGGTGGAACTCCCCACACACGGGTCCCGTGGCTCCCATGCAGGGACAAGATGATTTCTTTCTAACTGTGGTCAAACACACATCACAGAAAACCTACAGTTTTTAAGTGCACGGCTCAGGGGCATGAAGTACACTGACATTGCTGTGCAGCCATCACCAACCTCCATTCCCAGAACTTCTCATCTTCCCAAACTGACCCTCTGTCCCGGTAAACACAAGCTCCCCCCACCGCCCGCTTCTCCAGACCCTGGCACCCACCCTCTACTTTCTGTCTCTGTGAGTTTGTTTCTTCTAGATATTTCCTATACATGAAATTATAAACTATTTGTGTTTTGTACAAGTATCGGCTTATTTTACCCAACAAAATGTCTTCGAGCTTCATCCATGCCATAGTACGTGTCAGGATTTCATTCCTTTTTATGGCTGAATAACAGTCCAGCAAGTGTATATACCACATTTTGTTTACTCATTCTGCAGAGTTACTGGGAGTTTGATAGAGATTGCATCGTATACTTTGGGTAGAATTGACATATTTTATTCGACTTATTAACAATAAATTGTTACTTTAATAGTATTGTCTCCTAACCCACGAACACAGAACCTTTCCATTTATTTCTGAGTTCTTTAATTTCCTCTAACAGTATTTTGTAGTTTTCACTGTTCAAGACTTTCTCCTCCTTACTTAAGTTTTCCCTAAGTAATTTGATTCTTGCTGATGCTATTATAAATAGAATTTTCTTTATTTCCTTTGCAGATCGTTTATTCTTAGTGTATAGAGACATAGCTGAAACTCTGTGCGATGGGGATGATTTTTAACAAGTGTTAATAGGTTAGGTATCACCAGGAAATACCCCTAGAAAGAAAGAGTTACAAAGCTTTGCTATATTCATCTTGCCTTTTTTCCAGTTTTAGTGAGATATGACTGACATACGGCACCATATAAGGTTAAGGTGCAGAGTAGTGACATGACGTGCATATATTGGGAAATAATTACCAATTAACGTCTATCCTTTCATAGAGATACCAAAAAAAGAAAAAGAAAATAATACTTTCTCCTTGTGGAGAGAACTGTTAAGGTTTCCCCCTCACCTTCCTGTACATCACAGAGCAGCCCTAACTGTAGTCGCCGTGCTGGCATCACATCCCTGGTCCTTATTCACCTTGGAACTGAAGCTGGTACATTTGCACCACCTTCCTCCACCTCCCCCGCCTCTGCTGACCCCCAGTCTCATCTCTTTTTCTATCAGCTTGGTTTTCCTTCTTTTTTTTTTTTGGTGGTTTTAGGGTTTTGTTTTGGTTTGCTTTTTAGATTCCATATGTAAGTCAGATCACACAGTATTTGTCTTTGTGTCTGACTTATTTCACTTAGCATCACACCCTCAAGGTCCAACCACGATGTCGCAAATGGCAAGATTTCATTCTTTTTCTGGCTGAGTAATATTCCAGTGTGTGTGTGTGTGTGTGTGGGGTGTGTGGGGTGTGTGTGTGGGGGGGGGTGTGTGTGTGGGGGGGGGTGTGTGTGTGGGGGGGGGTGTGTGTGTGGGGGGGGGTGTGTGTGTGGGGGGGGGTGTGTGTGTGGGGGGGGGTGTGTGTGTGGGGGGGGGTGTGTGTGTGGGGGGGGGTGTGTGTGTGGGGGGGGGTGTGTGTGTGGGGGGGGGTGTGTGTGTGGGGGGGGGTGTGTGTGTGGGGGGGGGTGTGTGTGTGGGGGGGGGTGTGTGTGTGGGGGGGGGTGTGTGTGTGGGGGGGGGTGTGTGTGTGGGGGGGGGTGTGTGTGTGGGGGGGGGTGTGTGTGTGGGGGGGGGTGTGTGTGTGGGGGGGGGTGTGTGTGTGGGGGGGGGTGTGTGTGTGGGGGGGGGTGTGTGTGTGGGGGGGGGTGTGTGTGTGGGGGGGGGTGTGTGTGTGGGGGGGGGTGTGTGTGTGGGGGGGGGTGTGTGTGTGGGGGGGGGTGTGTGTGTGGGGGGGGGTGTGTGTGTGGGGGGGGGTGTGTGTGTGGGGGGGGGTGTGTGTGTGGGGGGGGGTGTGTGTGTGGGGGGGGGTGTGTGTGTGGGGGGGGGTGTGTGTGTGGGGGGGGGTGTGTGTGTGGGGGGGGGTGTGTGTGTGGGGGGGGGTGTGTGTGTGGGGGGGGGTGTGTGTGTGGGGGGGGGTGTGTGTGTGGGGGGGGGTGTGTGTGTGGGGGGGGGTGTGTGTGTGGGGGGGGGTGTGTGTGTGGGGGGGGGTGTGTGTGTGGGGGGGGGTGTGTGTGTGGGGGGGGGTGTGTGTGTGGGGGGGGGTGTGTGTGTGGGGGGGGGTGTGTGTGTGGGGGGGGGTGTGTGTGTGGGGGGGGGTGTGTGTGTGGGGGGGGGTGTGTGTGTGGGGGGGGGTGTGTGTGTGGGGGGGGGTGTGTGTGTGGGGGGGGGTGTGTGTGTGGGGGGGGGTGTGTGTGTGGGGGGGGGTGTGTGTGTGGGGGGGGGTGTGTGTGTGGGGGGGGGTGTGTGTGTGGGGGGGGGTGTGTGTGTGGGGGGGGGTGTGTGTGTGGGGGGGGGTGTGTGTGTGGGGGGGGGTGTGTGTGTGGGGGGGGGTGTGTGTGTGGGGGGGGGTGTGTGTGTGGGGGGGGGTGTGTGTGTGGGGGGGGGTGTGTGTGTGGGGGGGGGTGTGTGTGTGGGGGGGGGTGTGTGTGTGGGGGGGGGTGTGTGTGTGGGGGGGGGTGTGTGTGTGGGGGGGGGTGTGTGTGTGGGGGGGGGTGTGTGTGTGGGGGGGGGTGTGTGTGTGGGGGGGGGTGTGTGTGTGGGGGGGGGTGTGTGTGTGGGGGGGGGTGTGTGTGTGGGGGGGGGTGTGTGTGTGGGGGGGGGTGTGTGTGTGGGGGGGGGTGTGTGTGTGGGGGGGGGTGTGTGTGTGGGGGGGGGTGTGTGTGTGGGGGGGGGTGTGTGTGTGGGGGGGGGTGTGTGTGTGGGGGGGGGTGTGTGTGTGGGGGGGGGTGTGTGTGTGGGGGGGGGTGTGTGTGTGGGGGGGGGTGTGTGTGTGGGGGGGGGTGTGTGTGTGGGGGGGGGTGTGTGTGTGGGGGGGGGTGTGTGTGTGGGGGGGGGTGTGTGTGTGGGGGGGGGTGTGTGTGTGGGGGGGGGTGTGTGTGTGGGGGGGGGTGTGTGTGTGGGGGGGGGTGTGTGTGTGGGGGGGGGTGTGTGTGTGGGGGGGGGTGTGTGTGTGGGGGGGGGTGTGTGTGTGGGGGGGGGTGTGTGTGTGGGGGGGGGTGTGTGTGTGGGGGGGGGTGTGTGTGTGGGGGGGGGTGTGTGTGTGGGGGGGGGTGTGTGTGTGGGGGGGGGTGTGTGTGTGGGGGGGGGTGTGTGTGTGGGGGGGGGTGTGTGTGTGGGGGGGGGTGTGTGTGTGGGGGGGGGTGTGTGTGTGGGGGGGGGTGTGTGTGTGGGGGGGGGTGTGTGTGTGGGGGGGGGTGTGTGTGTGGGGGGGGGTGTGTGTGTGGGGGGGGGTGTGTGTGTGGGGGGGGGTGTGTGTGTGGGGGGGGGTGTGTGTGTGGGGGGGGGTGTGTGTGTGGGGGGGGGTGTGTGTGTGGGGGGGGGTGTGTGTGTGGGGGGGGGTGTGTGTGTGGGGGGGGGTGTGTGTGTGGGGGGGGGTGTGTGTGTGGGGGGGGGTGTGTGTGTGGGGGGGGGTGTGTGTGTGGGGGGGGGTGTGTGTGTGGGGGGGGGTGTGTGTGTGGGGGGGGGTGTGTGTGTGGGGGGGGGTGTGTGTGTGGGGGGGGGTGTGTGTGTGGGGGGGGGTGTGTGTGTGGGGGGGGGTGTGTGTGTGGGGGGGGGTGTGTGTGTGGGGGGGGGTGTGTGTGTGGGGGGGGGTGTGTGTGTGGGGGGGGGTGTGTGTGTGGGGGGGGGTGTGTGTGTGGGGGGGGGTGTGTGTGTGGGGGGGGGTGTGTGTGTGGGGGGGGGTGTGTGTGTGGGGGGGGGTGTGTGTGTGGGGGGGGGTGTGTGTGTGGGGGGGGGTGTGTGTGTGGGGGGGGGTGTGTGTGTGGGGGGGGGTGTGTGTGTGGGGGGGGGTGTGTGTGTGGGGGGGGGTGTGTGTGTGGGGGGGGGTGTGTGTGTGGGGGGGGGTGTGTGTGTGGGGGGGGGTGTGTGTGTGGGGGGGGGTGTGTGTGTGGGGGGGGGTGTGTGTGTGGGGGGGGGTGTGTGTGTGGGGGGGGGTGTGTGTGTGGGGGGGGGTGTGTGTGTGGGGGGGGGTGTGTGTGTGGGGGGGGGTGTGTGTGTGGGGGGGGGTGTGTGTGTGGGGGGGGGTGTGTGTGTGGGGGGGGGTGTGTGTGTGGGGGGGGGTGTGTGTGTGGGGGGGGGTGTGTGTGTGGGGGGGGGTGTGTGTGTGGGGGGGGGTGTGTGTGTGGGGGGGGGTGTGTGTGTGGGGGGGGGTGTGTGTGTGGGGGGGGGTGTGTGTGTGGGGGGGGGTGTGTGTGTGGGGGGGGGTGTGTGTGTGGGGGGGGGTGTGTGTGTGGGGGGGGGTGTGTGTGTGGGGGGGGGTGTGTGTGTGGGGGGGGGTGTGTGTGTGGGGGGGGGTGTGTGTGTGGGGGGGGGTGTGTGTGTGGGGGGGGGTGTGTGTGTGGGGGGGGGTGTGTGTGTGGGGGGGGGTGTGTGTGTGGGGGGGGGTGTGTGTGTGGGGGGGGGTGTGTGTGTGGGGGGGGGTGTGTGTGTGGGGGGGGGTGTGTGTGTGGGGGGGGGTGTGTGTGTGGGGGGGGGTGTGTGTGTGGGGGGGGGTGTGTGTGTGGGGGGGGGTGTGTGTGTGGGGGGGGGTGTGTGTGTGGGGGGGGGTGTGTGTGTGGGGGGGGGTGTGTGTGTGGGGGGGGGTGTGTGTGTGGGGGGGGGTGTGTGTGTGGGGGGGGGTGTGTGTGTGGGGGGGGGTGTGTGTGTGGGGGGGGGTGTGTGTGTGGGGGGGGGTGTGTGTGTGGGGGGGGGTGTGTGTGTGGGGGGGGGTGTGTGTGTGGGGGGGGGTGTGTGTGTGGGGGGGGGTGTGTGTGTGGGGGGGGGTGTGTGTGTGGGGGGGGGTGTGTGTGTGGGGGGGGGTGTGTGTGTGGGGGGGGGTGTGTGTGTGGGGGGGGGTGTGTGTGTGGGGGGGGGTGTGTGTGTGGGGGGGGGTGTGTGTGTGGGGGGGGGTGTGTGTGTGGGGGGGGGTGTGTGTGTGGGGGGGGGTGTGTGTGTGGGGGGGGGTGTGTGTGTGGGGGGGGGTGTGTGTGTGGGGGGGGGTGTGTGTGTGGGGGGGGGTGTGTGTGTGGGGGGGGGTGTGTGTGTGGGGGGTGTGTGGGGTGTGTGTGTGGTGTGGGGGGTGTGTGTGTGTGTTCTGGCTGAGTAATATTCCAGTGTGTGTGGTGTGTGTGTGTGTGGTGGGTGTGTGTGTGTCACATTTTCTTTATTGATTCATCTATTTATGACACTTAAGTTGTTTTCCTGTCTTGACTATTGTAAATGATGCTGCGATGAAGAGATATATTTCTGAGTGGGTGTTTTCATTTCCTTAGGATAACTCAGGAGTGGAACTGCTGGGTCATATGCTGGTTCTAGTTTTAGTTCTTTGAGGATCCTCCGTACTGTTTCCACAGTGGCTGCACCACTGACATTCCCACCAGCAGCACCCAGGGTTCAGCTTTGCCCACATCCTCGCCAGCACTTGCTAGCCCTCAACTCTGAGATAACAGCCATTCTGAGCCCTGTGTGCCCTCCTTCTTTGCCAATGTCTGTATTTTGGTTCCCTGAGAGTTGGGATCAAAGACCTACTAAAGGTCAAAGAAAGAAAAGAGACAAAGACTGTCCTACATAAGAAGCTCATCTCGAGGGAAAGCCTGGGATATTTTTTTTTAAAGGAAAGAGGCTTTGTTCTCTGGTTGAGAGGAATTACCATTACAGGTGAGGATTTCTTCATTTAATCGTGGACACCTCGTATGTATCTGGCACTGTTTAGAGCAGTGAACAAACCAAGAATTCTACCTCTCTCGAGCATAGAGTCTGTGGTCAGTACCAGGAAACGTGCACAGCATGTCAGACGGTGACATCCGCTGTGAAAATAACGGGGCAAGAAGAGAAAGGAGGAGACCCCCAGAGGGCAGGCGCACAGTCAGAGCCAGCCCAGGACAAGTGACCTCGTGGGGCACCCGGAGGGGGCAGGGGGGCTGGAGCCGGGAGGGACCTCGTGCGGCAGGATGGCGGCACGGCCACTGCAGGTGACCCAGAGGGCTGGTGGTCCCGCATGCCTGGGCGCCCGGCCTGTTCGAGTGGGAGAACCTACATAGATCAGGGGCAGTTCTGTTGGCATCCCCCTCCCCCTGTTTGCGTCCAGAAGCGCAGGGCACCCAGGCCCACAGGTTCCACCTGCTCTGACTGCCGCTTGGGCTCCACTGCACCGGGTGGTGCACCCCGCTTGGCCCCGAGGTCCCCAGTCCAGTTTCTCCCGTACATGTAGGTTTCCCAATTGAGGGGCTGCAGTCCCCTCTGCGAGATCCAGCCTTAAAGAGGAGCCATCGTGGGGACTTCAAGGATGCTGGGGTCCCCTCACAAGCCCACTCCTCACGTCGTGGGGAAAGCAGGTCTCTGGGTCTTCCCAGGGTCTCTCAGGACAAATCCCCCCCAACCCTCCAGCCCCCTGAGCCTCTGAGCCCCTTGCTCCTATTAAACCTGGGGGCTGGGCACTCCCATTCTCTTGCCGTCAGCCGGCTTCTATCCCCAGATCAGCCAGCCAGGCACAGACCTCAGAGCCCCCGACTTCCCGGGCTGTGGATTAGGTGCAGGGTCCCTGCTCAGTGGCCCCGTCAGGAAATTCAGCCTGACCCAGCTCTGCTCCCTGCAGCCTCGTCCCAAACCTCGGGATCCAACTGTCCCCGTTCTCCCTTCCTTCTTGGAGGAAAAGTCGGCTGACTGTGAGCACGCTGGGACTGACGGTGGAGGGATCCAACTTCCTAGATCTGGTGGAACACGGGGAGGGCAGAAAGGGCAGGGCGTAAACGGCGCAGCGTGTCAGATTGCCCCTGCCGAGCGCCTACCTTGCGCCCACGCTGAGCGCCTACCGTGCGCCCACGCTGAGCGCCTACCGTGCACAGGTGGTGCTGCAGACCAGTCCTGGGAGTTGGGCGATTTGCTCCATGCTTCCAGAGGACACCAGGATGAGACAGGGACACGACAGGGAGCTGGCGACAGTGGGACCAAGCCTGATCGGTTCCAAAACGTTTCTAAGTAATCGGTTGTTTAAAACCTGGAGCCTATAGACCCTAAACGCTTAGTGATGCCTCCTGGGTTTCCTTGTCCGAAGCACCGCCTTTCGGGCATCTTCCCCGGTGCCATATCTGAGTCTGAAAGGTTAGTGAAATAAGGCAAAGAGGAAATCACCTCCAGAATCGTTTCAGAGCTCAGAAAATGTGCATTTTATGTGGGCAGGGCAACCAAAGTCAACATTGTTAAATTAAATCATGACTTTTGCAAAACTGCTGACTCATAGAGATACTGCACATCTTCGGAGAGAACATGTGAATTCTGGGGGAACTGGCCTGCCTCTGACACGGAGACTCTGCCGGTTCAGACTCGTCTCTGGGCGTTGTGAGACGCAGGAATCTGGGAGGCTAGAGTGGCCACGGCACAGCCTTTTTCCAGAAAGTGTGAGAAAAACTAACAGAAGCTCCAAGTCAGGGACTAAATGGCCAGTGAGTTATAAAAGACCTGGGATTAAGGGTCTCCAGGAGAAAGTAATTCACGGCATATACTCCTTGGGGGCCCCTCGGCTTTCAAATTCAAGTGGCACAGTGGAATAGCTGTTACCCGAGTTCAGGGGCCGGACGTGCTGAGGGCCAGCCCAGGTGGGCATCGCTGGCCTGTCCGGACCCGGGCCCTGCGGTGTGTGGTGGGCACACAGCGGGCTCAGCAAAGATCTTGTCACCACCTTCAAGGAATTTTCTCAGCCCCGAGATGCAGGAGGGGAGGTCAAGAATCTAGGACTGGACATGGAGTCCACACACCGAGCATTTAGTCGTCTTATCATCCAATAAGGAAAACTCTCCGTAAACAAAGAAGACATAGAAGAAGTGGCTCGCGTTAAGGACAATTATTTATATGTTGTGAAACGTCTGAACTCTGTCCCCTGAGAGCAAACTATCTTGATGTATTTCTTCAGCTTTGCTGAGAAAAATTCCACAATAATAAACATGAGATGTCGGCCCTTTTTACTCTCCAGCAAAAAGAAGCGAGACCGCACTCTGGCTGCCTCGGCACAGACCCATGTGTGAAGGGTAAACAAACAGGGCTTTAGAAAGCGAGGGGGGTCGGGCAGTGCCTTCCCAGCCCGGCTGCCCCCTGCCCTGTGGACCCCGAGCAACGCGGGAATTATAGGCAGGCCCAGCCTCACTCATTTTATCCAGAGACTCAAAGTGACACAGGCTTAGCATCTCCTGAATGGCTGGTCCACGCCAACAAAAATCAGAGCGGCTTTTACTCTTACTGATAGTTATTGGCCAAAACCTGTGGGTCCGTTTGCTCTCCAAGTTCTCCGCGAAGCCGAGGACCAGTCTCACAGAGCCCAGCCTCCGAGCCCGCCCGGCTCCCTCACGGGGGCTGAGCGTTCCCACCGTCGGCAAAGCGTCGGGTGTTGATTCCGTCCGGCAACAGAGGCCACAGCCCACGGCGACCCCGGGACATGCGTCTGCTCCGCGGTGGGTCAGCGTCTCCCCAGGGCAGGGAATCAGTCAGGACGACCCCCTGAGTCCAGCCACAGAGCGCCCCCGATGGCCAAGCCTGGACCCCGCCAGCCCTGGTGGCTGCCGCCCAGACCCTGACCTCAGGAGCCTCTGACTCCCCTCCCACCCTCTCCAGCCCCCGAGAAACTCGAGAGAAAGAACACGCTTTACGGGAGACGTTTCACCATCTGTCCCTCTGGGGTTTGTATGACCTCTGAAAACTCACGACTTTTGCTCACAAATTCACAGCAGCCCGTCGCACAGAGGAGGGCCTCTGTCCCTGCACCCCTGGCCCCTCCTGTCCTCTCCTGCCCCCACCCCCCCACGAGCTGCTGTTGATTCTCACACACCGAGCTCTGACATCCTGCTGACCAGAGGCCGGGGTGGGCATGGGGCCCCAGCCCGTCACAGGGTCAGTGTGGGAGAGTGTGGCCCGGCTGCAGCTAGGCGGGACAGTAACTAAAGTCACAGGCTGTGTCTTCTCTTCAAACACCGCGACATGCCACATCCCTGGCTTCAGATGCCACAACGCTGTCCTCAGGTACACACGCCTCTTGGGGCCACCGTCTCTCTGCAGCAGGGGCCCAGCGTCCCCCAGGAGGCGGTGAAGACCCCTGACCCTGAGCTGGAACGGCAGCCCGACCTGTGCCTCCAGGAAGCCCCGGTCTCCACCCGAGTTCTCCCCAGGCTGCAGGTTTCCCCAAGGGCAGGAGGGACGTGCCACCCACCCTCCGTGGCAGTGCCATGCCTCCCTACGGGCCACCAGGCCCCGCCAGGGGTGCCTCAGAAGCACCGGACCAGAGTGGAAAGCCCAGGGGGCGGGTTGTGGTCCACCACGGCCTTCGAGTGACAGAAGATGCTGCCGAGAACGCCCAGGAAACGCTGGAGGACTTGCTGGCCGGGGGAGGGCAGGGCCAGGGAACGAACAAGGACCCACCGCCAAGGCACAGACGGCCACACTGTCTGCAGAGACAGCCGGACAGCACGGGCATCTCACCCAGGAGCTCCGCTCCCTGCACTGGTCTCAAGAGAAGCAAGCCAAGCGCCGTGGGGCCTCTCTTCCCAGGGGAATCGACCAGCTTTGCTCCTGACGTAGCAGCTGTGCGGTCACTCGCTTCCTTCTGTACTTCTCCCTCCCTTGCATAGTACCCAGGAGCTGCGCTCGCGGCCCTGAGGGGTGATTCACGGTCCGCTCTAGCTGCCCGGAGGTGCTGGGGATTCCCAGCCCAGCACCGTCATTCCCTGGACTTCTAGAGACACGGCCCCCAGCGCCGCTCAGGTTCTGCTGCACAGCCCTGCCACTTTTTCGCTTTCTCGGAATGAAAATAACCACGTAGCAGGGAGGCCTGGGGGAAGCGAGGGCCCGCTCCCAGCCCAGCCAGGAGCCTGCGGGCTGAGCTATGGCTTCCTCTCTGCACAAAGCACCCCGACCCTCCAGTGAGCACAGCCTCTGAACACAAGACAATAGAAAGTGAGACGCTGCTCCATGACTTTTCCATCTTTGGCTCAGACTTGGAAAGGCCGTTCTGGGCTGACTCTTACAGGAAACACCAAAAGCCTCAGGAGAAATGGAGCTCCTGCGAGGTTTCCAGCCCAACTTAACCGGCTGTTTGAGACGTCTCAGGCAGGTTTCAACCAAAGATGCAAACATGTGGGTGCTTATCTGAACTGAACCCAGACCTTTGGAATTCTACACCTCACTCTTGAAAATCTCGCTACGTGCTGTGACCTGCAGGTCCCGGGCACTGCCTCCTGGAAGTCAGAGCCACCTTCGCATACACCTGTTCTGCCCGGGGTGTTGGGAAGCCTCCTCCGACTTGGCCTATGATTCTCTGATTCCCTCTGTATGGCCTGTGCAACCACCAAGCTTAAAAGCAAGCCCACTGGAATGCCTCGTAGTTGGAGGATCATAGGAGGGCTTTATCCTAAATCCACTTGGAGCAACTCAGAACAGGTATCAGCTAGAAGGACAATTAGGGGGCAAGTCATGCCAGGAAATTCTGCCAGTTTTTACCTGTCGCAGCTGTTGGGAAATAGATCTGTGCTTGCTGAAAGCTTCACTTGTACCTGCATGCAGGATGTGGAAGGGAGGGCAGGTGTTTGTAAGCCAGCTGTGTTCTTGACAATGCTCCCTGTCTCATTCACAAAGAATGCCTGGTTCTCAGACTTTTACCACGGGGGAGACGCCCCGTAGGCCTTGAAAGCCTGATGGGGGACCAGTCATCCGGGGGGAGACAGCACACATGAGTGAGCGTGGATTTCTACAGCCGACGTGCTTTGAACCCTCTTTATTTGAAAGCAACCAGCTTCAGAGTTTTACTCCTAATGCTTCTGTGTGCCAAACAGCGGAAAAGGAAACGGACCTGGGAGCCAGGCCGGGGCACCTCACCTCCTCCTCCGGGGCTGGGGTCCGCCCGGGGCAGCATCTCTGCCACCGGGAAAGGACCCCTCCCGGGAGCAGAGATGAGAAAGGAATCCACTGAGCGAGCCTGCTGAGAAGTGAGCCCCCGCCTCGCGCCGAATCTGACTGCACAGAGACGCTGCGTTAGCGCTCGGATTAAGGGGAGGGATCGCTCTCACTCTGCCCCACGCTTGAGGGCGACATATCGGGCACCGGCAGCAGGGGCGGCACCTGTATCCTACGCGCTGGCTCACGACGGGAATGGAACAGAGAGTAGACGTTCTCCCGACGGAGGGAAATCTCCGGAGGGCTCGTCATATGCAGCCGGCTGCCTCCTCCTTCTCTGGGTTGGAAGTGTGGGTGAGACGGGGCCCCAGAACCTTCCTTCCCGCTGGGCATGCACAGCGGCTCCCGTGAGGAATCTGAGACCCAGGTGTCAGCAAACATGCTGCGCAGGCGGAAGCCCAGGTGGACCCTGCCCTTCTGTCCATGGCTGCCCAGCTCCCCTACAGCCCCAGGAGGCAAACCGCCGTGTCAGGAAGCGGTCGGCTGTCTATTCTCGGTCTGTGGTCTGCGGGCCCGCCCATGCGGTCAGTGTTGTGGTTTCCCCTGGAGCTTTAGCCCACAAAATGCCATCGATAACAATGCCACCTTACTGCCACTTCCCCTTCCCCCGAAAGACTTTTCTAGAGCCAGTAGACGACCTATAAACATTGCTCAGCCAACTTTCCTTCTGGCGTCGGCACACAGAGGCCTAAAGCCCACTTCCTGCAGTCACAATGCAAAGAAAATAGTGAAAAATGTTGGAACTAAGCCATCTGCTGGAGGGTTTCACTTGACCTCCCCAACGATGCTCAGAGTAGTAGGAAACAGTGGCAGGAAAACAGGAGACCCAGACTCTCAGACATACTGAACCCACGGATCACCTCAGAAAGCAGGCGGGTGTGAGCGCCGTGGGCGCATGAGCACAGGCCCCCTGGGCCCTCGGCAGAGCATGCGTCCCCCAGGGGAGGACTGCCGCCTGCCCTGCCGTGCGGGTTCCGGGGCAGTGAGCTGTGCCACGGAGGCTCCATCCACCTCCCGCCCTCGGCTGCTTTGATTGGATGGAAACGGCATGTGGACTCAAAGGAGCCCTGGGCCTGGGGGGAGGGGGGCTGCGGCCGAGCAGCCAAGTCTGAACCCGGACCTGGGTTTCCCGCAGACAGCGCTTTACCCTAGGGCTTCAGGGCCGACGCGTCTACTCCTAAAACCTTAATTAGCGCCTTGAAATGGTGACAGCTCCGTGAAAGGGGAGCCATGCGCGCAGGGATCCAAGCCCACCGGCAACAGCGAGCGAGGGAGGACGTCAGCTTCCCCGTTCCCAGGCTTCCCTCCACCGCTCCCCGCTCCCAAGGGAGGGTGCAGGGTGCTCGGAAGCCCCGGGCTTGCGGGCTTGCTCTCCCGTGAGCGCTGCATCAGCTCGCGCATCTCTGAGCCCCCGGGCAGCACGCAGGCCGCAAGACTCCACCGCCGCCTGGTCCCCCGTGTCTCCAGGACTCACCCCAAGCCCTGAGTCTCCCACGGCGCATCTCCAATGGGCCATTTGCCAGTGGCCTTGACCCGTCAGTGGGTCTCAAGTGGCCTTATGGGTCCCCCCGCCGTGGGTGGACAGGTCCACTCCCTGCCCTCGGCCGGGACGAGCTCCTCCGGGACCACAGCCCGCTGTCGTCCAGGGCAGTTGGCCCGCATCACCTTCTTAAGCCCATAGGGACCTTATGGGGCAGAGGACACCATCACCTCCGACGTTACAGGTGAGGATGGAACGTTGAGGTCGGGCACAGGTCACACAGCAAGGAAACGGCCCATCTGATGGCCAGGCCATCGAGTGAAGCCCCAGTAGGGCTGAGGGCCCGAGGCTACACACCACCACAGCATCCACAGCCCAGCCTGGTGGGCCTCCCGACACGAGACACACACAGACCCTCCTCCCCTCTGGACCTTGACCCCTGCCCGGAACACACTACATTTTTAATAGGGAGCTGAAGAAATACATCAGATACCTAAAATCTTTCATTGTTAATTTGCTCTCACCTAAAACCTGAGAAAATCGCTCACATGCAGAATTCCAGTGTTTTGAAAAATTCTGCAAAGTGACATCATTTACATTTTTTTCCAAGGCAGTATACATTCCTCTGAGTTAAAAGAAAACATTCGCCCAAGACTTAGAAACCTGAGTGGGAACGAATAAATGCCGCTTCTGTGTCCTGTGTACATTTTTCATTAGGACTTGACTTTCAGAGAAAACTCAGTTTCAGCAAATACTTTCTCTCCTATGAAGTGGGGCTGGAACGAGGAGGTGTCATGGTGAAGCAGAAGAGGGAACTTGGCTCATTTGCTCTTTTACAGGGATTTTTAAATGACTTGTCGAAGCTATTGATCGCACTGAAGTATTTTAATTTCTCCGTGAATTTCACTTCCTGAGCTTCGCTCATCATCACACCAGCACTACAGCTGTGTGCGGGGCTGGGTCACAAGATAGTCGTGTCTTTCCCATCATGACCGCTTCCTGCAACCTGGGCGAGCGTCGCTGTGACGACCCTGAGTCCAGGGGGCTCCTGGCATGGCTTTGCCCCACGTGCCCTGAGCCCTGGCGGACGCCTTCCTGATGAGCTGCTCAGCGTCTGAATCTTCCCCCTGTTCGGGGCTTGAGCCCCACTTCCCCCACCACAGCCCCGGTGCCTGGCGTCCTGCCCCCCAGCCGGGCCCTGGAATCCTCCTCCTTTGTTCCCGTTCACTGTCTAGACCCCCTGCTCCAGCTGTGCCACAGCATTTTCTCATTTCATCCTCACGGCAATGGTTGAGGCGGGCGCTCTCACTGCACCGGGTCACAGGCGAGAAACTAAGGCGCAGAAAGGGTAGGTGCCTGACCCGAGAGGACACGGCTGACGCTGGTGTCCACACCCAGGCCATCGGACTCCAAGCCCAGCAACTCGCCCAAGCAGCTCTGGTGGGGCCGTCACCTGGTCCACCGCACCCAGCGGCCCTCCTTTGTGTCAAGCTGAGGCCCAGGGAGACACAGGCTCAGAGGGTGGGCTCCAGGAGTGGCTGTGACCCAAATGCAGCCCTTCAAGGCCCCCAAAGGCTCTGCACCCCTACTATGCTGTGGACAGCAAGCCTGCCCTTTCCCAGTGGGGCCCTGGCCCCTGCCTGGGTCTTGATCCCAATACAGAGGGTCAGATGAGGTCCTGCAGAAGGGCCGACCCCCAGGAGGCAGGCCTCCCAGCCACGGGGGGCAAGGAACCCCCCGCCCTGCACCTGCCGCCGGGCCCCGGGGCTGCGGCTTCTTCTCGTTTAAATCCCTCGTTGTTTCCATACATCTCAGACCTCTGGACCGGCAGGTCTGCATAAAGGTGCAGTGTTTCCCCTTCACAAAGGCACACTGTGTTCCCCTACACATCGAGGCAGGGGCACCGACACCTGCTGGAAACAGCCTTTCCTCTGAGACATGTCTGCACTGCCCGCTGTCCCGTCCTCTGACTTGTCCTTCCGCGGCTCTGGGAAGGGCTGCTGCCACACCCTCCCCATCCCACCGTGCTCCCAGCAAAGGTCAGGCCCTGTGGGTCCGGAGAGCTGGAGGCCGGGCCCCGGGCCGCATGTGGGGAGGGGCTCGGTGACACAGCGACACTTCAGAGACCGGCTTCTCCCGGTGAGGACGAAGGAGGAGTCACAGGGACGGTTTCCTTCCCTGGTTCCCAAACGGCTTCTTCTGCTTCGTGCTGACTTGTTGCCCGGAAAAGCTGCTGATGGTTTTAAATGATACTTAATACAAAGGGGGAGGAGACAGGGAGCTGGGGGGAAATTCTCACTTTTGGCTCCGCCTCAGGGGGCCTCCTGAGCACGTCTGATTTGGAGACTGAGCTCACCGAGCAATTTCACAAGGGGTTGGCTTCAGACTCCGGTGTCTTCTGTGCTCTTGGGTACAAGCCCTTTTAGACAAATCAAGGCAGATGAAAAGAACCCTAATCTTTCAATCCCTAAGGTAAAATAAGTCATAACATTTTTTTCTTATCAAGAGTTTCTATATTGTAAGTTTTCTGTAATGTCTAATATACTCTAAAAAACATATTATGTAAATGTTATGTGTTTGTATATGCAAATTGGAATTCTTCCTTCTCTTTCATTTATGTCACATGATAGAAAATTCGTGTTAGGTAAGTTGCATTAGGCAATTCAGAATTTGTCTCATCAACTGAAACGCTGAAGGGTGTATTCGGGGGAAACTAACAAAAATCGTCGTGTCTCACCAGAGTTGGACCCCAGTAATATTTGAAGTACCACGTGGAGGCATCGCAATGGCTCCGAAGATGAGGACGGAGCCCGCGGGGAAGGGTCCAGCACCCCGGCCGCGCCTTCTCCCGCCTCAGGGCCCGCGACCCGGAGGCACCTCTCAGAGCAGGTGCAGCCCACGGTGACCCCGAGGTCCCAAGCCACCTGCTGGAAACCTTGGGGAAAGTGGGTTTTATGGGGGCGGGGGGGACTTTTGCTCCACGGGGCCTCCAGGACTCTGGGTTCCAGGGAGCATCCTGGTCACTCTCACTGCCCCCCGACGCCGGGACTCAAACCTACTGCACTGCTTCATCCCTTCCCTTTCAGTTCATAAGGAAAGTTATATTTAAAGTTTAAATAAAACGCAGCTGTCCTCAAACCGCAAGGCTGTGTGAGGGAGGGCCCAGGGCCAGGCAGCGTCTTTGGAGACCTCGGGCAGCTGGGGCGGGGGAGCCCGCTGGGCTGCCCCCGGGGCCTCCCACCACCCTGCGGCCTCAGACACCTCCTGCGAGAGGGGCGCAGGGGACTGTGGTGCTGCTGCGGGTCGGGCCCCGAGGAGGTGGCCGGGACAGCGGCGGGCGGCAGCAGCGGCCTGTGTCCTGAACAGGGTCGGCGAGGATTCATCGTTCAAAAACAGAGAGAGAGAGAAAGTGCCCCAAGAGATGCTCAGCTCAGGGTCACCGGCGAAGCCTGTTTAAGGGGGAAACGGCCAACTTTCCCTCAGGTTCGTCATGAAACCAATGGCTCTCTCTAGCTTCTCCGGGAGCCATCTCCCCACGGCTAGTGTCCCCAGGTCCCTGCGTCCCCAGTGGCCGAGGCCGTGCAGGTGGAGGACCCCTGCTGCCACTCCCAGAAAGGTGGGGTCAGGGCCGAGGGACCCCGTGTGAACTGGGGGGTGAAGGATGTGGACGGCAGCGGGGTCCCCCTGTGTACCCCTCCCCGACCCCGACCCGGGCTGGGAAACGGGCTTGGGGGTACGGGGAGCAGGGGGACACGGGCCAGAGGTGCAGACACTCCCAAACACAGCTGTCCCAGGTCCCCCAGGACCACGACCGCCCCCTCTGCCGCAGGTGAGGGGTCAGGGGGCAACCCTCTGGAGGTGCTGCTGTGGTGTCACGAGGGCCACGTGGCCCGGCTGGGACGGACTGAGCCAGGAGAGCCTGACGTGGACCAGCAGGTTCCATAAGGGCCCCAAGGGCCTGGAGCCATCCAGGGGCATGTGCACCTGCCCGCCTGCTCTCCTGGAAACAGCAGCAGCAAAACAACCCCGGGATCTGCCGGGCAGCCTCCCGAGCAAGCCCCGGCCGACTCCAGGGCCAGCGGTGGAGACGCACGGTCAGAAACCAGGGAGTGCCGGCTGTGCCCCGTTGGTCTGGAGGTGCCAGATGCGACAGCAGGGCCGAGAGGCTGGGGTCCCTGACCCAGCCCAGGCCCTCCTGGGTGTCTCGATCCCAGAACACAGCCCTGCACTCTTGTTGGGTCTGTTCATCGGTGCAGTTGGGACTTCAAAGTTATACGACTTCTTGGACAGAGTGTGCCCATCTTATGTGTGCCCTCTGCTGTTCTCTGAACCCCAAGCAGGCGTGCTTCGGGCTGGTGTCTGCCCTGCACATGCCCTCTGACCAGGGGCGAGTTTTGGACTCGCTCAAATGTGCCTTGAGGGCTGTGACCTGCCCCTCTCACCCCAGACACCAGCAGCCCTGACCCTCCTGCCATCCAGGCCCAGGAGCTCGGGTCAGAGTGCTATGCCCGCAGCCCCCTGGACACGGGAGTCCATTGGTCCACATGTACGAGCTGCTGACTCTGTGTGAAAATCTCATTGTTACTTTACTGATGGTAGAATTGCTTGCATTCAGGAGAGACAGAAGACATTAACTGTTGTGGGAATAGGTTTATACGGAAAACCGAGTTAGCAAATGTTTTGTTGAGGGAAAGTAAATTTACGGGGCTGATTTCCTTCCAACTGTTCAGAATACTCAAAGGCCCTGTCTCTGTTCTCTGCTAACCAACGGCCTGGGAGAATCTTTGCTTTGAGGACAAAGGCGTTTCTGAGCTCCAAGGATATTAAACAGCCCATCTGGCTTTTCCATCCTTTGCTTTGGGTTCCTACCCACGTAACATTTAATAGGAAAAGTGAAATCGAACGAGAAAGTATTTCACAGGATTTCAGTTGAGCCTCTAAGGGTTGGTAGACCTATGCTGAGTATCACCAAATAACATCTGCTCTCAGCACCCCATTTGTGACTAGTCTACCAGGAACGCGGGAAGGTAAAACAGGAACAGACGTTTTCTTTCTATACCCCGTTCATCGCACCAGGGCCGGTGCCCAGGGCTGACCTGAGACCACGGGGATGGCTCTTTGGGCGTCAGGCCCCGCTTGACCCATAAACTACCTCCTGATAGGTGTTTTTTCCCCACTTAACACGTGAGGACACAGATGTTCGGGCTGATTCAGTCCTTGGCCCAAGTCACAGAGCTGACGAGTAAGTAAATCCAGGCTTCCTGGTTCTGCGCTGAGGGCTCTGCCCTGACACGTGGCTTGTGGTTAAAACTACAGGACTCGTCAAAGGATGCCGACCGTGACCCTAAGTCAGCCTGAAAACACCCCACATGCGTGGGCCCAAACCACCGGGGCCTCTTCTAGAAAAGGACAGATGACCAGCTCCTCTCTAAAGGGTAGGCAGGGCTTGGGGGGCCGGGAATCACTGACCTGCCCGAGGCGAGCTCTGCCTGTGGTCCAACGGGGCCACTGCTGGGGACGAGCTCGGGGAGGACCGGCCTTCTCCCCTCGTCTGCCTGCTACCCGACACCTCGCCTGGCATGTGGGCTGCTTCATACACGTTTGCTGAGCGAAACCCGGATCCTCAGGAAGCCACCTACTTAGAGCCTAAGGAGCACGCTGTGGACTGAGTGTGTGTCCCTCCTCCAAGCCCACTGTTGAAGCCTCATCCCCACGTGATGCATCTGGAGAGACCATCTCCGGGGGGACGTTATGTCCACATGCCGTCACCCGGGAGTTAGGGCTTCAGCAAGTGTGTTTGGCAGGGAGGGGACAGGAAGAGGGGGACGGGGGACAATTCTGCAGCTGCAGCCACCCCAGAGCAAGGCTTCTGCACCCGCTCCCGGGAAAACCAAACCCAAGGTTTCAGGACATGCTGCTCCGGACACGGGCTCCTTCTCTCCAGCACTCAGCCTCCTCCATCAGGGTCTCATGAAGAAATGGAGATACATACAAAGAGGAACAAAAATGTGCATCAAATACACCGAAAATACATCCGTTTGAAATTTATTTTGTTTGAGTAGAAAAGGAGGCCGGGAGGCACCAACCAGCCGAGTCGTCACTGGGCAGCCCCCCTCGTTGGCTGGCTGGCCCGGCCTGAGCCCCTGGGAGCTGAGCCCGACGTGGGGTCTGGTCCAGACGAGTCGGCTGTGGCCTTGGGCCATCTAAGTCCCTTAGCCTAGGTTCCTTCACCCGTAGAACAGGGAAATTAAAAAGTACTTATTCCATGGGTTTCCTTATGAGATTTTAATAAGATAATTCATTTAATGGTGCTTTGTCGAAGCCCAGGACCTCAGTAAATGTCAGCTTTTCTCACAAGAGCACAGCTATTAAAAAACAGAACACAGTGTAACCAAAACAAAACAAGGACCCAAGCCCCCAGACACTTGGTTTGTTTGAGGAGGAACTCTGTCCCGGGCTACTTCTCAGCCAGCTTGTTGGGACCCGATCAGTGTACACAGATCACGTAGCCATCACAGGAAAGGCGGGTAATGAAGGAATTCACATTCTACAAACAAAAGGGTCTCAGCCGATGTTAACCTGCAAAGGCATCACGTTATCTCACTTGGGTCCTTTTCTCCAACACACGTTCAAACATAATAACCAAATGCACTAGCAGCCCGAGTGCCCGCGAGGCCCCGCGAGGCCCCAGAGGCTCCGCCCTCCCCACCTGCAGCCCTCAGCCCAGAGCAGCCAGGGCCGCAACCACCGGAGGCCGACTGTGTCTGGAACGGGGCATTCCGGCTGGCGCTGGGCGTCGTCTTTCTTGCTGAGACCCCCTAGAAGCCCCAGAAGCGTGGGTTCTCAAGGCAAAGGCACGTCCTCTCTATCACGGGCCAGCTCAGAGGCCCCAACGACCCAGAGCTGACCCCTTGTCCCAGCAACGCGAATTTGGAAGAGGGCAAAAAGGCTCCCCAAACAGGGCGTTCTCCCCACACTCTTCTGCATTTTCACAGGACAAATGGATGCCTCACGGGCCACGAGGACAGCCGCACGCGTGCACAGGCTGGGACCACCTGAGGCCGGGCCCCTCCTCGGAGCAGCACGGACGCCCCGGGAGGGCAGAGGCCTTCGTCTCATCCTGGCTCCATCCTCCGCAGAATGTTTCTGGAAGGTGTTTGGATCTGTGAGTTCGTTAAACAGTCACGGGGAACAGAGCCTCCGCTGCATCTGACCCCAGGACAAGAGGCCCTGGAGTCCGAGGTGGCCACATGGCCCTCGGGAAGCGGGAGTTCAAAGCCTGGCAGGTGCCGAAGCCAAATTCAACCCCGTGAACTAAGTATCCACCTGCACAGACCGGGCCGGCTTCGTGGGAAAAGCACGGTCCGCACCTGCCGAGAAGCTCACCCGATAAACAGGTTCCCCCGCCTCTGGGACTCGGCCACCAGGTGACGCGCGCACAGCAGGTGAGGCTCCCAGCCCAACACCCCGGGAAACGTTCTCACGCTATCAACAGGCAGGGAAGCTGGGCTCGCAGCCTGAGTCTGTCCTGAGAAATGACACTTATTGGGTCAAGATTCCTGATTAATCGCAGTGCATAAAAGCAATCACATTACATGCTGCTTCATAAAATGAAAAAATACATAAAGAACCTGGGGCCTGAAAGAAAGCGGGTCCTTGGCTGCTGTGCCACCTGACTTCTCTTGTGTCCCTCGTGGGGGGCTTTTCCAAGAGGCAATACGTAAATAGGGCATATTATTTCATTACACATATGTCATATACATACCTGTATACATACACATATAGGTACATGCTACTTAAAGAGAAAGAGACTAAGGTCGGCTTCAATAGCACTTTGAAATCCTCCTCTAGGGGGCGCCTGGGAGGGGGGAAGCAGAGGCAGAGACCTGAGCCCCCAGCTGCCTGCTCACGAAGCCACTTTTCCCAAAGTTCCCAACTTCTTCATCACCTGACAGATTGCAGGACGAAATCATCAACCGTTACATCTAATTGCTCTACGAATATTACTGGGCGTCTGCTGTGTGGCGAGGACTGTAGGCCGAGGGCTGGACTGAGGGGCCCTCTGCTCCCCTGAGGACCCCTCACGGGGCCAAGCGGGACCCCCAAGTCCACGCACTCCCCAAAACCTTAGCATAAATAAACACCTCGTGCTTTAAATGTATGTGTGAAGAGTCTGTTGCCACAAAAAAGAAGCGAACAGACTTGGACGTGAACCAGGATATTTACCCCTGGAACCAGGCTAAGGTAAGAGGAGATCTGGGATTGTTTTACATGGCAATTCCACTGGTATTGGCCCACCATTCAGTTTTATTTATAGAGTGTCAGTAAGATGGATTCAGAACAGTAGATAGAGAAAAAAATTAGATCTTTCCCACATAGCTCATAATCAAAATTAATTTAAAACAAAAGCCCGACGCATACGACAGATCAAGGCAGTGCTCCCCACTGACGATAAAGTATTATTATTTAAGTGCAGAGGATAGTAAGCCACGTTTTAATATCATTCTAAGCCTTTAGAGGAAAGCAAAATCAGTTTAATTTCTTTTATAAAAATTAATCAACATCTGTTATCTCTGCCAACACATGCATTACAAAAAAGTGAAAGCAAATCTGAAATTAGGAACTCAGGAAAGTATCTTTATTCAGAGAACCACCATCTAGGTTCCAAATCTCACAGTAAAAACCAAACAGCTGAAATTTAAAATATATTTTTAAATATAAAAAATGTTTAATATAAAATAAAACAAATTTCCACCACTGCCCGTTTTCTGGGACATCTTGATGGCAACTTTAAAAACTCTTTTTTTTTTTTTTTTT
>NW_020173037.1:722396-756413 GCF_003031525.2 Neophocaena asiaeorientalis asiaeorientalis | reverse complement strand
GGACTCTCAACCACTGCGCCACCAGGGAAGCCCTAAAAACTCAGTCTTAAAGCACACAGCCGTCTCTAAAGGATGGATTGCCACAATGCTCCCAAAGCCCCTCTGTTTGCCTGTCTCACAACATGTTGAATGTGTGATACGTGTTGGATATACCCAGCTTGGACGTTCCCCAACGTTTTTGATGGTAAGATTCAAGGACGGCCGAGAAAGTGTCTGGACCTCGCTGCCGCCAGGTCCTCACACCCCTCCCTGCCCGGCACCCCGCACTTTCCCACACAGCGCAGGACTCCCACGGGAACCGGCCCCAGCCTGGGATTCTTTTTATGAATCATTCTCGAATCTCGGCTCTGCCACACTTCGAGATACTGGCTGTTAGCAAAGCGTTACCGCAGCAAAAGGAGGGGGCAGGCACGGCGCCCCCACCCCTGGCCGCTGGGCCCAGATCAGAGCAGCAGCCTAGTCGGGCCCTGCACCCTGAGCTGAGGCTGAGGGGGCTGAGAGGGAGGCCGGCCCAGCAGGTGGTCACTCCGGAAAGATCCAGACCCCGTGAGAAGCGGGGCGGGCTGCTGTGGGACCCGGCGGGGACGGAGAGACCCTCGCAGGCTCCTTCCGGGGGCCTGGCCGCGCCTGCTCTTTGGCCGGTGGACGCTCCGGTTCATCAGGGGCACCAGTGTTCACACAGCCGACGTCCTGCAGGTTTTGACTGAGCCTTCAGGAAGAGAACGAACTAAACTGCTGTTAGCTTCTCCCGTCAAAGCCACTTTTCTCAGCTTTCTAAAAATGATAACTAACTTCTGATTTAGGTCTCGCCAGAATAATGTCTTTACCCAGTATGGTAACTGTTTATATTTTGTTCTTCCTATTTTGTCCTCTGCTGTTGAAAATGTCGATTTTCAGAATTAAGACCAAATCAGGGGGAAGAAAAGTCATTTCAGAACAGAAAGGCGGCTACAAAGCCCAGCCCGAGCCCAGTCAGGGTCTTGACTCCACTGCCGACAGCAGCGCTTCAGTAACAGGCCTGCCTCTGGCGGAGTCTGGAGGGCGGCTCCCCAACGGGCCCTGTGCTGGCCGGACAGGTTAGTAGGTCCAGGATGCAGCCTCCGAGGGGCCCCAAGGCCGCCCTGCAGTGGGTGGGGTGCAGTCCCCCCACCTGGTCTCTCCTGCCAACCTGCAAGGAATCAGTGCAGGCCTTCAATCGGCGCATCACAGTTATGTTTAAAAAATTCTTCTTCTTCGGGCTTCCCTGGTGGCGCAGTGGTTGAGAGTCTGCCTGCCGATGCAGGGGACACGGGTTTGTGCCCTGGTCCAGGAAGATCCCACATGCCGCGGAGAGGCTGGGCCCGTGAGCCATGGCCACTGAGCCTGCGCGTCCGGAGCCTGTGCTCCGCAACGGGAGAGGCCACAACAGTGAGAGGCCCTCATACTGCAAAAAAAAAAAAATTCTTCTTCTTTGCAAAGTTATCAGCTCGGGAACTTTCTTCAAATTCTGCTTTAAGCTTCTTCTCCTCAAAATACAAATGAGACAGAATCTTCCTGGGAGGCAGGATGAAACAATGAGCAGCACGCCGGGTCTGAGGATGGACTGTCCACTCACGACGGCCCGGCATCCCAGCCCACAGCGATGTCCACGTAAAGCAAGGTGTCGGGTGAGGCCGTGGGCCTTCCAGGCTCCTCCCTGGGTGGCTCTGTACCACCTGGGACACAGGCCTGGGAGCTTGTTCAGAAGACGAATCCCAGAGCATCTCAGCAGAGGACGCAACCCGGAGTCTCAAGGCGGGTGGCATCCCGGGGCCCACGTTTTCACCAAGGTTCCCTGTGGGTCTTGTGCGTTTGGAGACAGAGTGAGGGTCCCCTTAGATCCTTCCCAACGCCCTGGTGTCTGCTCTTCGGAAGAGCTAAGGTTTACCCACCCCGACCCCCCATCCTAGAACGTGCGACTCCCAAGTCAGGGACACCTCCTCTAGGCTGAAAGAAGGAGTCGCAGTCGCCTCGGTGTCAATAACTCTACGAGCTGCTAATAGACCTGCTTCCCTTTCTAATGATTAAGACTGAAAAAGAAACACCTTTTACGGAAAATCTGGGCAGTGGTCCAAAGGCTTCATGCCAGAAAATAATACTTTGCGTTCTTCTTTGAGACAATCTCTCAGGAACGTATTTGCTGTGAACAGGCAGCTGTTCTCCTGGACTTTTTCCTCCTGAGAGAACCTTGCTCTGTTCGGTGGTTCTTAACCAAGTTCACGTCCCCTGTGACCCCTACAACTGAAAGAGAAGCCGCGTCCCCTGGGGAGTCCGAGGCTTTCTGTTGTCCAGATAAAGAAGCGTTTTCTGGTGCCATAGTTTCCATGGGGAAGCAGGTTTATAGCTGGATGGAATTACAGGAAATCTTAAAATTCCTTCAAAAGCAGGACATTCCCTGGAATGTCCTGGGAGGGGGCTCCTCGCGGGCCTGTTTCAGGGAACAGTGGGGGTGAGGGCGAGACAGGCGGAGCGGGAGGTTCTGCAGAGAAGGGCATCCGCCCCCCTCGGCCGCCGCCCAGGCAGGTGAGGCGGGGGAGGGGCGCGCGCTCAGCCCCTCGCTTCGCTGCTCTTTCATTCAATCCAGCAAGCGTGTTGCAGAGCCCAGCCGAAGCCCCGCCCCCTGCAGCGGCCGGACCCCGCCCGTCTTCGCTCCCGGGACAGCCCCCGCCCCTCGGTGGGGCGCGGGCGGCGGGACCCTCCTGCTGCGGCTCGGAGACCCCGTCCTGCTGAGACGCAGCGGCGCCTGCGCGCGGGGAGCTGGGCGGCGCCGCCGCCAGGAATCGGAAGCTCTGGGAGCCGCGGCCTCGGGAGAGCCGCAGGCCGGGCTCACGTGTGTCGTCTGAGCGGCTCCCTCCTGCCTCTGCGCCCCTCCGCCGTTTGGGGAACGGGACGCGGTCCTGGGCCCCAACGGGCCGAGCCCCTGTGTTCTTCAGACGCCCCGCGCCTGCCTCCCCGGGGGCCCCTCGGGGGACGTGGGCGATGTCCTCGCACGACTCCCCGGACGGGGACATTCCTGCCGCGCGCGGCCTGACCTCCCTCCCCTCAGCTCCCACCCCCAGCTCTTCGAGGTCGGCGTCTCCCTGCCTACAGCCCCCGCCGGCCCCCAGTGTCCACGTGGGACGGGAGCACGTCATGGAGCTTCTGCCCCAGCAGGCGCTGAACTGGGACACGGAACGGACGTGCCAGACCTGCTGAAAGATCCGGTTCCTCGCTCGTCCCCATCTGCTGGGAGGAGAAGGTGTCGCAGGAAAGGAAGAAAGTAACCCCTCATCACTAGCCACCCCTTCCCTATGACCTGTAGCCCCGATGACAAGGACTCTGGCCCCTCCCTACTCCAGCCAGCCACCCCAATCATGTTATACCAACTGAGGACAGAGAAGCTGGCAGGATGGTGATCTGCCCCCAGTCCTAACGGGGCTGTGGGTCTGGCCCGAGGAGGTGTTTTGCTGTCTAGACAATCGGAGTCAATTAATGAGCCAATTCGGCCACCTGCTGCAGGAGGGCGGAGGGGCAGAGCGTTTGATAGATTCCCCAGGTGTCCAGAGAGCTCACGATGCTGCGGATGGAAAGGCCTGGGGGTTGGAGCAAAGAGGACCATGTGATACAGGCGCTCAGTCCCATTAACTTAGGTGACCCTGGGGTTGGGTTTCTTCACAGCAGCTCTACTGATGCTCCAGACGAGAGAATTCCTTGTTGAGGGGCTGCCCTGAGCACTGAAGGATCACCCCCTGCCCTGCTGCGACAACCAAAAGTGTCTCCGTACGTTGCCAGGTGTCCCTAAGGTGGTGCAGGGCACAGTTGAGAAGCCCTGTGAGCACAGAAAGCATCAACCAGCCAACATCACCTGGGCTGGTGTTGAGAAGGAGAATCATTGGCTTGTTTATTGAATTTTTTACACCTTATTTCAGTGATCTTTTCAGACAGTCAAACTCTTAATTCTTATGAAAATAAAAGACTCCTCCGAAATCCATCCAGAAGTTATTACCTGAATGGAATGGCTAGATATATAGATACCATAAATGATGTCACATCACTTCTATAGATTTATACATCACTTCTTCTAGTAGACACTAATTTCGGTGATTGGATTTTTGACCAAAACATCATCCAACCGGAAAAGGAAGCCCTACTGTGTGCCCAGCCCAGATTTATATGTGTTATCCCACCTACTCCTGAGAGACAAGTATTGCTTTCTCTTCAGAATAGTAAAACAGGGCTCAGAGATGTTAAATTATGTTGCCCCAAGGTCACACAGCTGTTGATTAGAAATGGAATTTAAATAGGTTTGAGGGTGAAATTCTTGGACCACAATGTCACAGTCCCATATTTCTCCTGGTCACAGACATCTGCTTCCAGGGCAGTGCCTTCAGCCCTCCTGTCCTGCCCGAGACCCCTCAGCTGCAGGCTCTCCACCTCACCATGGACTCTGCCCTGGTTCTTTGTAATCATTCCAGGAATTCGTGGAGCTGTGTTAAACCACCACTCATTATGGACTTAAAAACACACACCTCGCTCTGCAAACTGGGGGCTGGACCACATAACCTCTGTGGACCCATCAACCCTAACATTCCACGTGTGAGTGACTCTGGTTTTAGAATTTTGTAGGACGTGACCATTGTTCCTGACATCTCGGAGTTGTTGTTTTTCTCGCGTTATTATCTCGCCGCTTCAACTCAGGTCGGTATTTCTCACCCTAGCACATCCTAGTTTCGTCTCCGTCATGTTGACTGGCAGCTCCATGGGATGACCTGTTCGTGTCCGCATCTCCGTATCTGGAGCCAGCTGTCAGCAGCTCTGCTTAGAGCCCACGGTGAGCTAGCTCAGCCACCACAGAGGAAGTGATTGTCCTACGACTTTTTAACATGTCTCATTTGTGGTTACAAGGAGTGAGTGAAAAGATGGGGAAAGAGGATAGAACAGGGTTTTCAAATTTGTTTGTTTGTTTTCAATTAACAAAAAACTGCTCAAACAAAATTTAAATGGAAGCCCAGTGTATTAAACAGATAAAAACAGAGTTGCTTTAAGTTAGTTTTTGGATAAAGGCCTGGAGTCTCACTTGATCATCCTTTACCTCCTATAACGAATGCCCTTTGTAAACTTCCTGCAGACCTCCTAGCACTTCAACAAACACCACTTTAAAACTGTTATCCTGATAAAAGCAATTATGGAAAGGCCAACAGGAACCTCCAAAGATCCACTCTTTCATAAAAGCAACAAGAACACTGGGAAAAAGTGCAAACTCAACCTTTTCAGAACTCTGGAAATTATCCAAAGGATTACAACAATCCAAGGAGTGTTTATTCAAGAAAAATGGCTGAATTTCAGTAAAAACAGTGAGCTTTGTGGCATTTTAACTTGGCCTATTCCAGTCTCCCTTGTATTCGTTTCTTATTGCTTCTGTAATAAATTACCACGAACCCAGTGCCTTAAAACTGCACAAATTTATCCTCGTACATTTCTGCAGGTCAGAAGTTTGACACGGGTCTCACTGGGTTAAAATCAAGATGGTGGCAGCACTGCATTTCTCTCTGCAGGATCTAGGGACCATCTGTGGTCAGGCTGCCCTCATCCTTGGCTCACGGCCCCTCCATCCTCAAGGCCAGCGGTGCAGGCGTGGGTCCTTCCTACATCACATCACGCAATGTTTTCTCTTTACTCCTCACCCACTTTTAAGGACCCGTGTGATTACATGGGGCCCACACAGACAGCTCAGAACAACCCTTTTTAAGATCAGCTAGTTAGCAAACTCAATTCCATCTGCAAAACTATTCCTCAAAAATGAAGGAGAAATTAAGACATTCCCAGATAAACAATAACTGAGAGAATTTGTCACTAGCAGTCCCGCCTTACAAGAAATACTAAAAGAAGTGTTTCAAGCTGAAATGAAAAGACATAAGATGGTAACTCAAAGGCGTATTAAGAAAAAAAGAGCACATTAAAAGTCAACTACACTGGTAAATATAAAAGACATTGTAGGGACTTCCCTGGTGGTGCAGTGGTAAAGAATCCGCCTGCCAGTGCAGGGGATACAGGTTCAAGCCCTGGTCCGGGAAGATCCCACATGCTGCGGAGCAACTAAGCCCGTGCGCCACAACTACTGAGCCTGTGCTCTAGAGCCCGCGAGCCACAACTACTGGCCCCGTGTGCCACAACTACAGAAGCCCGCGCGCCTAAAGCCCGTGCTCCGCAACAGGAGAAGCCGCCGCAGTGAGAAACCCATGCACCGCAACAAAGAGCAGCCCCTGCTCGCCGCAACTAGAGAAAGCCCGTGCACAGCAACAAAGACCCAACAAAGCCAAAAAATAAATAAATTTTTAAAAAGCAACAAAAAAAGACAGTGTAAATATATTTTTGTTTGTGACTCTTTACCATACGATTTAAAAGATAATTGTATAAAGCAATAATTACTAAAATGTGTTGATGGGCTTGTAATGTATAAAGATGTAATTTATATGACAGTAATAGCACAAAGGAGGAAGATATATAGTTATATTGGAGCAAAGTTTTTGTATTCTTTTGAAATTAAGTTGGTATATTTCTGAACTAAGTGGTTTTAAGCTGTGTGAATAATTAAAATTAATGGAGAAAAAGAGCAAAAAGCACATAACACATAACGAAAATAAATAGCAAAATGGAAGCTGTAAAGTCTACCTTATTATTAACTGCATTAAATGCAAATAGATTACACATGCCAATCATAAGAAAGACACTGGTAGAGTGAAATAAAGAAAACATGATCCAGTTATATGCTGCCTGCAAGAGACACACTTTAGATTCAAAAATACCAATAAATTTAAAGTAAAATGATGGACCCGCAGACTCACTGCAATACCCAACAAAATCCCAGCTTGATTCTTGAAGAAACTGACAAGTTCACCATAAAATGTATATGTCAAAGCAAGGGATGCAATATAGCCAAAACAGTATTGAAAAAGTAGAACAAAGTTAAAAGTATCACACTTCCTGATTTTAAAACGTACTGCAAAGCTACAATAACGAAGCAAGTGTGATATTGGCATAGTAGACATATAGAATAATGGAATAGAATTGAGAAAGCAAAATTTGACCCATACAACTATGGTCAATTGGGTTTTGGGGTTTTTTGTTTTTTTGTGGGGTTTTTTGGTCAATTGTTTTTTGACATGGTGCCAAGACAGTTAAATGGGGGAATAAATAGTCCTTTCAACAACCGCTGCTGGAACTGAATATACACATGAAAAAAATGGACTAGGACCTCTACATCACAACACACAAAAACCGTCTCAGAATGGATCACACACCTACATGTGAGAGCCAACACTACAAAACTCCTAGAATAAAACATAGGAGCAAGTCTTCATGACCTTGGTTGGGCATGTGGTTCCTTTCTTTCCTTGTGATGTCTGTGACTTGGATATAATGCCAAAAGCACGAGTGACAAAGAAAAAATAGGTATATTGAACTTCATCAAAATTGAAAACTCTTGTGATTCAAAAGCATTTGTGTGTCAAAAAGTGAAAAGACAGCCCACAGAGAGAGAAAATATTTCCAAATCCTGAATATGATAAGGCACTTATATCAAGGATTTATATATATTTACTTACATAACATGGTTTCCAAGTTGATGAGACGGTCCATTGGCAGCTGAAGTCGGGAACTCTCGAATCTAAATAGTAACAAGACAAGTTTGAATAGATATTACTCTAAAGAAAATAAGCAAACAGCCAATAAGCACATGTAAAAAAAAAGATGCTCAACATAATTAGTCATAAGAAAAATATAAATTGAAATCATAATGAGATATCATTTCACACCACAAAGATGGTAAATCAATAAGGCAGACAATGACAAGTGTAGGTGAGGATGTGGGGAAATTGGACCTCACACACTACCTGTGGGATTGTAAAATGGTGTCACCTTTTTGGAAAACAACTTGACAGAAAGCCCGTCTTGGCTGGCTGCTGTGGCTAGAACTTCCAGTGATATGGAGTAAAAGTGATGACAGTGGGCCACTTTTATTCAAATTAGTATTTGGAGTCCCAGCCATAGCAATCAGAGAAGAAAAAGAAATAAAAGGAATCCAAATTGGAAAGGAAGAATTTAAAGTGTCACTATTTGCAGATGACATGGTACTTACTGTATATAGAAAATCCCAAAGATGCCACCAAAAAACTATCAGGACTCGTCAATGAACTTGGTAAAGTTGCAGGATACAAATTTAATATCAAGAAATCTGTTGTGTTTCTATACACAATGAACTATCAGAAAGAGAAATTAAGAAAATAATCCCATTTACAGTTGTATCAAAAAGAATAAAATACCTGGGAATAAATCTAACTAAGGAGGTAAAAGACCTGTACTAGGAAAACTGATGAAACACTAAAGAAAGAAATTGAAGATGACACACAAATGGAAAGACAAACTGTATCTCTACCAGTTTCCCTGGGACTCTCTGGGGAAACAGAAGGTTTTCTCATTACAATAAAACACATAACATGGTTCCCATGTTGATGACACATTCCATTGGCCGCCGAAGTCGGAACGTTGTCTGGAAGCTCAGAGGTATAGCTGTGTTAACAACAGGTGGTAGGTTCGTGGCCTGGAGAACTTCAGCATTTATCTTGCCCTTTAATCTTCCCGGCAGGAGGGAACAAAGCACAGCCTCTCCACATTGACCTGGCCTCCTGCCCCTCCCGAGAAGCCAAGGGCGTCAGGGCCGTACTGCTCAGTCCCAGGTACTGGGTAGTGTCAGGGTGCTGGCACCAACAGGTCCCTTCCTGTGTCCTGCACCTGTCACTGGACAAGATGTCACACAAGTGAGGCAAAACGATGTGGGGATGGGAATGGTATGGCGCCCTCGCCAGCATCCCTGCCCCAAACTCTACTCCCAGCTCCCGGCATGTCCCCCTGGTGGTCCCCTCCCAGTGATGTCCACCATTTCCCCGACCTTTGTTCCTGTAATACTTCTGTGTCATCAGGCTCACCTACTTGTCTTCCCAATTAGGCCACACCTCCTGAGAATGGGACCTAAAAGTGACATCACAGTGGCCGAGGTGTAGCCCAGTGAGTAATGAGGCCCCACAGAGCATCGGGGTCAGAGGCAAATGGTACCTTGAGAGAGGTCATCCGGGGCGATGGGCGGCTCACAGGAGCAGCCGTAAAGTTGTCAGCTTGTAACAGAACCTCATTTGCAAAGAGGCACAGAAGCTGATGTTGAAGATGTTTAACATTTGCTTCCATAATATTCCTATATCCTAACTTCCATGGCAAACATTGTAAATATTAAAATCTATTTTAGCTGAAAAGTCCGGTGTACGTTCTGTGCACTATTTAATCTCTGTGTACACTAGAGGGTGAATTTAAACAGATTGATCCCTCACCCTCTGACGTTCGGATGTCTCGGGAGAAGAGGCACAACAGAGAGGAGTTTCCGGTTCCCCTCAAGGTACACTGCTGGAGACGTGCAACATTGCTGTCCGTGGAGGGGAGGACCTAGGCCAGCCCTGGCCATGGGGACTCAGGCGTGGACACACCTGGCCCTGCCGAGCAACTCCAACCCCAGGCTAGAGCATCTGGATTCACCCAGTGGGGTGTGAACACCCTCAGGGGCCAGCTGGGCTGCCAGGGGACCACGCAGGTGTTGCAGGAGATGGAGGTGACACGGGGCATTTTGAAGGCAGCGCCTCCCTTCATCACAAGCACGATCCTCAGATTCCCTGTTGTTTTCTACCTTCACACACAGCGAAAGATCTCATCTCGGCCAGACCTTGGTTTTCTGGAATAACATAGCATAACCTTAGAATGGAATGGAACAGGCCATATTTTCCCGCTGTGACGGGTGTGGCTCCCTGGTGAACCGTGTAGCTGCACCCCCGCCACACTTTAATAAACAGCCGTGAGCTCTGAGCGCTCATTAGATGCTGGGCATTTATTTCGGATCCAACAATCCTGTGTTGTAGCTCCCCCCCCGCCACACTTTAATAAACAGCCGTGAGCTCTGAGTGCTCATTAGATGCTGGGCATTTATTTCGGATCCAACAATCCTGTGGATTAGATATCATTATTAGCCCCATTTCGCAAAGGAAAAAGCTAACGCATCAGAGGTTAAAGGGTGGACTAGGCCACGTCACAGCTGCTGAGGGAGCTTTGGGGTGTTTGAAGCAGCCCATCCAAGCAGCACCAGCCAGGGCAGGGCCTTCACTACGGCAACAACAACCCCAGGGCCGGTCCGCCCCCCAGCCATGCTGCCTAATTTAGTTTAGTTCCAGAGAGTCAATAAATTTATTATTTTAAAGGAAAATGAAAACATTCCAGAAGAACATTCGAGTATAATTTCAAGCTCAAAAGAACACAAAGATCACTTTACAAAGAAGTTCTATAATGAATGAACTCTTCATGGGGGGTGGGGAGAAGAAGGAAAAATAAAGCTGGATATTTCCTCAGGATCAACTCAGCCCTTTAATTCTGACTCTCGGTTACTAACAAAATATTCTCCTGCTCAGAGCTTCACCCCACAGCTTTATCAAGCAGGAGGCTATGGGAACCTTCACCAAAAGTGATTCGTGTATTTTTCTAATAAATCATCAGCTTTGCTCTTGTCCTTTCAATAAAATTTTAGGAAAGAAAGAAAACTAAATTCTTCAGAATTCAAGACCTGTTGACAGATGTTGCTGTTTCCCTGGCTTTCCTCTGTAAAGTACTCCAGAAGAGTCAAAGGAAAGATACATTTTTACAAGAAAGAAAAAGAAAAAGAATTTTAATGAAGAATCTCAATGGAAAGTAATACTAAGAAAAATATATTCATAGGGAAAGCAGAAGCGTCAGCTGGAGGGAGGGGGAGGGGGGAGGGGGAGACTGCATGACCTGGCCTTGTGCCCTCTCCCCGGGCACACGTAAAGGAAAATAAAAAGTGGGCACGCACGAACAAGTGAGTCTAACTGACCGCAGTCAGGTCACAGTGTTCTGCTGGGAATCCCCCGGAAAGGGCGCTGCAGGAAGTTCTGAAATCCTAACAGCTCAGGCCCAACACTGGGTTGGTTGTGTCCGTGAAGGTGTTCTCCGACCATCAACGATCAGCCAGCATGAGAGGTAACAAAGTTTTATAAGGAAGCCTCTAGAGAGAAAACAAGAGGTTTTAGTTCCCCGTTACCTGAGGGCTGCCGAGACCCAGGTAGGCGTTCAGCCGTCGGCCCGGTTCCTTCCCTGGAAGAGTGTGGGGGCATTTCCTGTCCACCCTGCACTCCTAGGAAGACCAGCGATGGCCTCGTTCACACTGATCCCCAGGCGGCGGGACTCAGGGGCACCATCCCCATGACAACCATTTGGAAGGTGATTCTTCTGCCTACACACTGTAGATTCGCCGCCAGTTTTGTAGGACAAGTAGAAAAGGGAGAAGGACAAAGCAGGTAAGAACCGGCCAAACAATGTCCTTTAGCCTTGCTAAGACCCAAACCTACACCTCCTTCCCGCGGTCACAGCTGCGAGCCGCGCGCGTGAAGCCCTCTCCACACAGTGAAGGGCGCGGAGGCACCCGGTGGGCGCTGCGGCCGTGCGGGGTCCTGGGCACCGCTGGGACGCCTGGCAACTCTGGACTCACGGGAGGAGTGGGAGGGAAGCAGCGGGCGGTGCAATCAGGCTGCACTGAGGGCGCGTGCAGGAGGAACACCCAGGGCCACGCAGGACGGGGTCCTCAACGTGCTGCACCCTGTTCTGAGGGCAGCCCAACGCCAGGCACACCCACCCCTGATCCCTCCTCTAAGGGGCTCTCACACTCGGGGCCACTCCACCCGCCCTCGCCCACCAGGGCCAGCCTGGACACGCCCTGCGCCCAGAGCCCACTGCGGCCGTCACACCTGCCATCCTAAGGCTGCTGCTCTGCCTGGCCAGGTCCTTCCCACCAAATCACAGTACAGGAGCTCCCTCCAGACTGTAAGCCCCCGCTCCCTCCCTGACCTGCACCTGGCCTCCCCACGCCTCACCAAGGTCTGTAGTTAAGACAGGCAGGCAGCCCGGGGTCTACAGTGTCTGCACCCTCACACCTGCCACACCTGCCACCCAGCTGGCCAGGTGACTTCGCCTCTTGGGCGCTAATGAGCCACGCTTCTTCTAGATAAAGAAACGCCATCCCTGCTTCTCTGCTCTAATGTAACAGCTGCTCTCTGTCCCACTCACTGGGAAAGGCAGAGATCTCTTTCTTCATTACTTCAAACTTTCCTTTAAATCTTCAGTTACAGTGTCTCATTTCAAACATCAGAGGTCTTCCTCCCACAGGCAAACTCCCAGGGGTGGGAGGAGCTCTGGGCTGGGAGTAAGAAGCTGCACCCTGACGCCTGCACTGGGCCCAGGAACCGGGGCCGGGTCCCCTTCAAGCCCTGAGGCTCTGCGTCCTTACTGAAACGGTGATGCTGGTCCCACAGAGCCCTGAGGATCGTGCCAGCCCTCCAGGGAGGCCACCAGAGTGGAGCTGGCTGGGTCAGGGCTCCCCATGCTCCACGATGGCCATGTGTAACCCTGGTGACAGCCCCTGGGCAAGGGCACTTACTGCCCCTCGTTGGCACACGAATGTCAGTGGAGAAACTATTCCTCAACGGTTTCAGTGCTGTTTATGGGTCCAGTGGTTCACGAGTGCTTTCCTTTCTAAACCCAGACATTGCCCTCAGATGGTCCTTTTCCCAGAATTCATCCTTCCGTGTCTCTCCCTGTGAGTTCCTCTAATGTAAAAATATTTGGCAGCTTTTTCCAGAATAGGTTCAGCTGCCTAAAATCAAGAGTTTCTATAATTTAATCTGGTTATGAAATCCCTTAAGGAAAAATAATGATGAAAAGCTTTCTGGTGGGTAAGTTATATTGTGGAAAAACGACCTTGCTACTTACGAAGCCAGGTTCACTTCTGAAAAGCTAAATGTATGCCCAGAAATGTACATACTATGAGATGTGGTTTTCCTTTGAAGGTCTGAGCTGTGCTGAGTGCTGGGGTGTGTGGGGTCTCTCTGGGATGATGTAAAGTAGGTCAGACTCTCATTACCCAAAAGAAGGGCTGACTCCAGATCTAGCAATGGGGAGTCACAGCTTTACATCAGACTGTGATCCTTTCACGGAAGGCAACGAATTTCTCAATAAATGAAAATATTTTTTCAAGAGAGAAACTGCTGCTGCAGATCCAGTGAGCACTGTTTCAAATTCTGTTTCTGTGCTCACGTGAGAGGATTAATCACAAGTCGTTTATAACATCGCAAAGAATTCAAGGATCGATGAAAAAACGTTGAAGTCTTGACTCAGCCTGAAGATGATTTCTGCTTTTACCACGTCCTCCTTGTTTGGAAGATAATGACAGCGTCAGGCATTATCTCCTGGAGGCACCTGAGAAATGCCTCCCACTTTTGTGTTCCAGGACACGGATCCACGACAGCACCCCGTGTCCTGATTGGAGCCGCCTCTCCTCCTTCCTCCCCTGGGGACTCGGTGAGACCTGCCCCCTTCTCACACCAGGACCATGTCCACCTTCCTCCACAGATTCCCGCCCCCCTGCCTCCCTGCTGCCCCAGCCGTGTGGAATCGCCCCCTGACTGCCCCACGACCCTGCCCCCCAGTTCCAGCTTCTCGACCTGGATCCAACCTCTCGTGTCCCCGAGCCCCCATGCCCCCCCAGGTCACGGGCTTCAGGGCTCTTGGTGTCCATCCTGACAGGTGGTCTGGAGACCCAAAAGGGGGTCTAGCACCCAATATTGTGCTCAGGGTGGCCGGGAAGGACCCCCACCCACTGGGAACCGACAGCTCTCCAGTGTGGGCCAGCGGGATTTGTAAGTCTGTGTTTGTCCTTGATTCCAGACTAGATTTCAGACTGAAGCTCTAAGCTGTCTCTCTCTCTCCATGTAGTACTTTTATGTGTCTGTGATTCAGAAAGGCCTTCCCCTCTCCTGTGTGTGTACGTAACACTTGCTACCTCCTGACGGTGTTAGCAAATTAGATCATAAAATCTTTAAAATCATAAACACTGTGGAGACAAATGTTGTGTTTCCATAGAAACCCGAGCACACCCCGAGGTCCTTCAGGCCTGGCCCTGCTCACTGTCACCCGCCCCACGACTGCAGACCCTCCCCTTTCTCGAGACATCCCCGCAAACGACCCTCCTCCCCACAGCAACCACGCCCTAACTGTCTAACCACAATAATGTCGAGGGGTTTTCAATATACATAATGTAACAAAAGACAGGAGAAAAACCTCTGTCATGAACTTCTCCATCTTAAACTTCCCACCCAGGACATCCATGAGAGGGTTTCTTCACTGGGTGACAAGTTTTTCATCACATCGTGTGAACTTTTCATTGAGACAGTTTATCAATGTAGACACGGCTCGTAAGACCTGAAAGGTGAGGCATCAGCATAGCCCATGGGCTCCAGCACAAGCTGACAAGCACAGGAAGGGTACGACGTGCACGTGCGCCCACACGTGTGTGTGGAGGCTCTATGACGCCACCACAAAAAGGGTCTGCGCACCGTCACCCCTGGTGACAAGGACGACCCCCAATCCGAGCTCTTGGCCCCAAATGTAATTCTCCACCTGAAGGGCACCAGGCTCCCTGGAGACGCGGCTGGCTGGGAGCAGGGCCGGGAAAGCACAAGGTGAACGGAAGTGCGGACGTTGTGTAAGGACACGGAAGCCGCCTTGACGGGGCTCTCAGTGGCCAAACGGGGGCCAATCTGAACATCAGAACAAAAGTGATGGTGATGAACTACAACCCCCGGACTGAAACAGGAGTCCGCGTGGTCTCACCTTCGCAATAAAAACCTCACATGAAAGAGGAAGTTCTCCCTTGCAGCAGGACCGCAGCTACTAAATGCAGGAAGAATTAAAAAGACCCCTCGCCTGTCCACGATTCTGGCAAGAAACGTCAGTGTGTGAGGCGTGAGACTTTAAGTAGTTTCAAAGGCATCTCCACACCAAATACTCAGCGCTACAAAGAGAACCAGAAGGGAGGAAGCTGGCATAGAGCTTCTTAACTACGTGGTCAAACTCAGCGTCACTGGTAATGAGAAAAATCAACGTCGACTGCCCCTGGATAGGACCATTGCTTTGGTATTCCGGCCAAAATATGTACAAACCAGGTCTAATCCTGAGGGAACTCTGGATCACCCCAAACGGAGGGGAATTCTAGAAAATAACTAGCAGTCATTTTTTTAAAATGTCAAGGCCCCAAAAGTCAAGGAAACACAGAGACACTGCTCCAGATCAAAGGTGGTGAAGAGCCACGACGAGGATGAAGTGGGCCTGGGTTCCACACCTTCCCGGTAAAGGCTGTTGTCGTGACACTTGGACACGTTTGAACGGGGCATTGGTGCAACTCTGGCTAAGTTCCCAATTGCTCCTAAATAAAAAGTTTACTCTAAATGTCTTTCTCTCTTTCTCGTTTTTGCCTGTGACTGGTGAAATCGTTTGGCTGTATTTAAATGGCTGAGAATCATATTTTACAAATGCATTTGAGCATATGTATGTGAGACAGACAGCCAGACGGACAAACAGATGGGCAGACCGATGGACAGACACATAGATAATGTCTTAAATTTCAGTTAAATACATATGCACGTGACATCACAAATCTTTAGACACAAATACAAACTCTTCCATACTTTACATCGATTTAAATTTCTCTCTCCAATATTGTTTTCCAAAATCGACGGTTGAGAAGTAAATTAGAAATGCAAAAACAGTGTTTCAAGAAGCCATGAGTTATAACCTTTCAGGAAGGGGGCACCCCGTGAGCGGCAGCCGGCTCTGTGCGGACTTCTGAAAGCATGGTCTCTAATTCTTCAAAGGTGGATAAGAAGACCCTTAGTTCTCGCTCTAAGTTCACTTCAAGGACATAACCCTCAGCTGTTAATGCCAGCAGTCCAGTGGGCTCCAACCGCAGCGCTGCTCCCCCGAGGGTGACGCGGTCTGAAGTACCCCCCGTCCCACTTGAGGCTGAGCCGCTGCCCAGGGCGCCCCCCTGCCCCCCTTGGCCCTGCAGGCAGCACAGAACACTGTTCCCCGGGGAAGCAGGGGAGGGGTCACCATCCACAGAGGCCCAGGAGGGGCGGGCTCGGCACCCATGAGGGGTCGCCTGGATGAAGGACCCTGGATGAACCACACATGCGCTTTACATCCAGTGACAGACTCGCTTATGGGCCTTTTTCCAGAACCATTTCTTTCCCACCCTGTCAACATTTACAAAGCCATTCCTGAGACACTGAACACCGACCAAGTCCTCGGAACAGAGCTTGAACTTATGATTAAAGATGTGACCCCAAATCCTAAGCAAACACAATGACGACCCAAGATACTTTAAATCCCATCTTCCTCTTCCTGCCACCCAATCCTCAGACGTCCTTTCCTAATTTCTAAGATTTGCCCAAACTCTGTGAGAATCTCTGAGTCTTGTCCTCTGGCGTCTCCCCAGCAAAGCATCTCAACCCGTGGTGTCTTAGAGGGTCTCTGGAAACCACCGGCCCGGGGTGGACAGGCGCAGCCAGACTCTGAGCCTGGGGGCAGCCAGACGGCCACCACCCCGACGTCAGGACAGGCTGCGGGAGAAGCAGCATCGCCTCCGCCTCCCTTCCCCCAGGCTGATTAAAATCAGTGTTTCTTATTCTTCCCCAAAACATCTTGTTCTAAACCCTGGACACTGCTGTGGACTGGGAACCAGCTGAGGCCAGCGGTCAGGCAGGCGGGGGCCGCGGGGCCCGTGTTGTCCCAGGGTTTGTTTACTGGACTCCCTCCGCGGCTCTGCAAACTTGGGGTTTTGCAATCTTGTCCTGAAAGGCTTGAATGAAGTCTTTATATGTAATTCCGTCGTTTCAGGGCTGGTCTAGGCCATGGGCCTGGATATTTATTTACACTTCTTGACCCGAGGTTAGCTCATTTCATGGCTGTAACTGTGATCTGCTCCTCGGGGCCCTCCTCTGTGCCACGGAGCACACCCTGGACGTAGACAAACATTCGCAGGAAAACCAAAACCAATTTCTCACAAAGCGCCTTTAAACAAAATCCTCACCACTGCATCTTAACTTGCTGGGGCCAGACTCTGCTGGGTCTCCTTCTCTCTCCCTCTTCGTCCAGCTGGGCATTTGCTGCCAGGCCTTGCTTCGTTTTCTTTTTTGCTAGTTCTCAGTTTTAAGGCAGATCCTAAGGTCACAGATGAGGCGCTGCGCAGACGGGAGGGTCCTCGTCTCTAACCACCCACGGGCTCCCTCTGAGGCCGTGTGGTCGACAGGAAAGCAGGCACAGGCTCGTGGCTCCTGGCGTGAGGCTGGGGACGGGGACGCAGAGCTGACAGCATGTCCGAGTGCGGGGACAAGAGGATTTCCCTCCAGTAGAGGCCTCGGTGGCCGCCGAAGTGCCTGACGGGGCGCAGTCGCGCGGGACACACCGTGCGGAGACGCGCTCTGTGCCCGCGCTTCTCAGCATCACAAAGGAGTGAAGGGGGCTCTGATCTAGACCCTCCACACCTGGTCCACACCTGGTCCACCCACTCATGCTTTATTTGCTGTCCCGACTGGGAAGGGCGGAGTGTGAGATCGTTAACTTGCATCTGAAGGCGGAGCTCCAGGACCTCATACACAGCCGCTCCTGGACACGCGCCGCCCCGCCCCGCGCACCGCGGCCCTGCCCCGCCCATGACCCCATCCAAAGCGTTTCCTGACATCGGCAGACAGAGCCTGGGAGCCCCCGTGGCCGCTGCTCTCGGTCCTGCATCCGCTCCATCACCAGCTCCTCCTGAAAGAACCCCCGGCCCAGTTGTCCTTCCACTCCCGACCCACAGCCTGCGGGGCGTCCACTTGGTCCTCACCCTCTGCGGCCCTGACCCTGCCCACACCCCGTCCCCAGCCTGACACCCAGCACGCGGCCTTACCACCTCCACAGCCTGACGCGCAGTGCGGGGCGGCGTCGAGCCTGTGCTCCTGAGCATTTGTTAAACACCCACGTGTGCAAGTGACAGAAGGATGCCCTGGAAAGAACTGACAGAAGAACGCGCTGGACTCGGCCTCGTTTGGGGTGTACGTCTTCTTCTCAGGTTTGAGCAAAATCGAAAGGCGCTAAAGCATTCCCAGGTCACTGCACCGCCAGGTCACCTGGCAGACCTGTGGCTCCGGACCCCCGCCCGGAGACTCTGAGCTGTGGGCACTGCCCAGGGCTGACCCGTGAGCCCCTGAGTTTCTGGCTCCCTCAGAGGAACGTGGCGGTGTGACCGAGCCAGGGGTTCAAACCCCACCTCTGCTGCCTCCCAGCTTCCCGGCCCGCCTAAACCTCAGTTCCCGAATCTGTAAACTGTGGATGATGTATAAATACGGGAGCTGTATGGAAAGTAAAGGCTCAGCTAATTTAAGCAGTACTTGTTAATGGCAGTGGCAAATTCTTCTATCCTAATCAGATTGCATTAATTGGACAAATTGTCCCTCCTGAAAAAAATTACAGCCATGGACTGTGCCCTGCAGCAGGGGAAGAGGCCCATGAAAGAAGGAGTACTTTCTGTTTAACCACAGTTCCAACAGCACAGTTTTGGTGGCTGTGTTTCACTGTCAGGAAGCAGAGATGATTATTTCTCAAGATGAGAACGGTCACTGTTTCATTTTCCCAGGGATAGCTTTGCAGGAGCCGTCAGGAAACCACTGCAGTCGGCTTTTGCTCTGTATCCGCTGACAGCGGCCTGCGCGGATTATCATCCCTGGGCCTCCACACAGGTCCGGCTGGGCTGGAGGCTCAGCTGAATTCCCAGGACAGCCTGCAGTGCCATCGGAGCTGTTTCCTGGCCAGGACACAGGACCACAGGGCAGGACACAGGTAGGAGAAAGCAAACCTGGATCCAGGGGCTTTGTCACGTTCCAAAGTCGCCTGAACCTTGCCGGGTAAGCTAACGACAGGACACGATGTGGAATTTGACTCGTAACTACACTTGACACACAATCTTCATTCAGAAAGTCACTTTCATAGACAAAAATACTAATAAGCGAAAAATAAAAGCAAATCTATTCTTCATTTAAAATTTTTATTTATTTATTTTTGGCTGTGTTGGGTCTTCGTTGCTGTGTGCGGGCTTTCTCTAGTTGCAGCGAGCGGGGGCTACTCTTCGTTGTGGTGCGCGGGCTTCTCATTGCGGTGGCTTCTCTTGTTGTGGAGCTCGGGCTTTAGGCGCGCGGGCTTCAGTAGCTGCAGCTCACGGGCTCAGTAGTTGTGGCGCACGGGCCTAGTTGCTCCACAGCACGTGGGATCTTCCCCGCCCAAGGCTCGAACCCGTTTCCCCTGCACTGGCAGGCGGATTCTTAACCACTGAGCCACCAGGGAAGCCCTATTCTTCATTTTCAAAAGAGCTTAAAGAAAAAAGACCTAGGGGTGATTTTGGTCACAGATTCCCAGCCCCTAGGGACACAGAGTGTCTAATGCTTTCCGAGTTTCTTGTCCTCATGGGGATGCTGAAACTGCAAGGATCTCCTTCCCAGCTGGAGGGCTGTCATCTCCCAGGCGTTGTCATTTCCTTGGAGGCTCAGGCAGCAGCCCTGCCCTCACCGCAGTGGCCTGGGGACAAAGGACTCTGGCCGGAGAAAGCGTTTATTTTTATAGTGTCACTTCGTTACTCCCCCAAATGATAACTGCTTGGCTTACTTAGTATTAAATCAGAAGGGGCAGGAATCTCAAATCTAATTTGTTTTTCACTGTTTGCACACTATGTTTATCTTTCACTCATTACTTAGCTTGGGAAATCATGAGAAAGAATTGACTATTCAATCCCCTTTGTCTGCAAGTTTTCATCTGCTGCTTCTCAGCTACAGCCCTTCTTTCTCAGCTACTTGCATTATTGAAATATAAAGGGCCCATCAGGCTTGCATTTATCCACAAACACTCCAGAACTCACAAGGGAAAGCCCTTAAGTAAAACACACAAGAAATCGTTCCACACGTATGCTGCCCCATGGGGCCCAGGGAGCAGGCAGTCTCCACGGGCATCAGCTTCACAGGTGAGCCCCTTGAAGGGAGAAGGAACCCATTTAGTATGAGAACGTTAGGGGTTCGACCAAAGTGATAACACAGAGCCTCATGAGTGCCCTGCTCCCATAGACCCACTGAAGGAATAGCTATACACGGAGTAACTTCCTCTGAATCAAACACAGAAACCAGCCGAGAGACTCCTATCATCACTCAAATAAGAAACACCCACACTGAGATGCCACAAACCCCCGCAGCCCGGGCTGTGACATCGGGAGCTGGCCCCAGTGCCCAGCTCCTTCCGAGCAGGGAAGGGTTTGGACCCCACATTTAGAACCCCGACTTTTAAGACTCCCACCAAGGGGCGGGCCCCAAAACACCTGCTCTGAAGGCGGTGAGGATTGCATCGTTCAGACGGTAACAAACAAGGAAGGAGTAATTAACTGCATGCGAGCATTCACCAGAGCTGTGCCCCCAGGGCTCGGCTGACAGAAACACCCGTGTCCCAGTGTTTCCCTGAAAGGGACTCATCTGCACACTTGTCGAGCTTCTAATTAGGCACTCATATAGGGACTGGCTGCTACAAACCTCCCCAGAAACAGGGAAGCGGCAGACGCCTCCCTGCCCTCCCCACCAAGACCTTAGTGTCTCCCTGGAAGGAGTTTGTACACATGTCTGACACCTCAGTGTTTGCGGCTGCCCCAGAGACGGCCCCCGATCCCCCGGGTCTGGTGGAAATGGGGCTTCCATTCAGGAGCCCCTCAGACAGTAACAAAGAAGCAGTTACTGGCACAGGGCCACCTCCACTCCCCACAGCCACATCCCAGGGTGCAGTGCAGAGGGAGCAGCCCCAAATGCCCACCTTCCACTTGCTGCCCAGAAGGGGCTCAACTACGGACATTCCCAGATGCTGCTGGAGGGTCTGCTTCCCAGTCAGCTTGTGTCTAGGCGCGGTATGTGGTCCTCTCCTTGGCGACACCAGTGGGTCTTGGCACCCCCTCAACTATTGGGAGTGACTGAGAATAAAGAAGGTGGTTAGGACAATCACAAAGGTTTGAGAGGCAGGCAAGAGCTTGGGCTGAGTTCGCTGATGAAATTCAATTCCTACACTAGACCATTCTGTCAAGACTGGGAGGGGAGGCTGCTTTATCTAGTGAGCAGAAACCAACACAGAGAGTCAAGGAACATGAAGAAAAGAGAAATGTGTTTCAGATGGAAGCACAACATAAATATCCAGAAACAGATCTTAATGAAATGGAGGCAAGTGCTTTACCTGATAGAGACTTCAAAATAACCATCATAGGGCTGCCCTGGGGGCGCAGTGGTGGACAGTCCGCCTGCCGATGCAGGGGACGCGGGTTCATGTCCCGGTCTGGGAATAACCGAAAAAAAAAAAAAAAAAAAAAAGATAACTATCATAAAGATGCTTATCAAGATCAGGAGACCAATGCATGATGAGCAAAGGGAGAATTTCAAACAAAGAGACGGGAACTATAAAAAAGAACCAAACAGAAATCACAGAACTGGTTGCGATGGAAACCAATATAAAGCAGGGGTAACCATACTTATATCAGACAAAACGGACTTTAAAACCAAAGACTGTAACGAGAGACAAAGAAGGCCATTATATAGGAAGGTCATAATAAAGGGGTCGATTCATCAATAGGATATACCTTTGCTAAACATTTATGCATCCAACATAGGAGCACCTAAATATAAAAAGCAAATTTTAATTGATATGAAGGGAGCAATAGACAGAAGCACAATAATAATAGGGGATGTCAATACCCCCTTTCAACAATAGCTAGGTCACCCAGACAGAAAATCGGTAAGATTTAAACTACACATTAGATCAGATAGACCTTACAGACATTTGCAGAACATCCCATTCAATATCGGCAGAATTCACATTCTTTCAAGGACAAATGGAACATTCTCTGGGATAGATTATGTGTTAGGTCACAAAACAAGTCTTAATAAACAAGAAGACCAAAATCATATGAAGCATCTTTTCTGACCACAGTGGTATGAAACTAGAAATCAATTATAAGACGAAAACCAGAAAATTCACAAGTATGTGCAGAGGAGACAATGTGCTCCCGAACAAGCCATGGGTCAAAGAAGAAGTGAAAAGAGAAATAGAAAGTATCTTGAGACAAGTGAAGACGGAAACACAACATACCAAAACTTACGGATGCGGCAAAAGCAGTTCTGAGAGAAGTTTCTCGTTATCTTTGGTGTATCTACTACAGGCGTGTACCTTGTGCCTACCATGAGGCTTACGTATAACAGCCTGTATGTACGACAGTCTATTTTTAGTTGATAGCAATTTAAGCTTGAACTTATTCTAAAACTCTATGTTTTTACTCCTCCCCACCCCATTTTAGTGTTTTTGATGTCACATTTTACATCTTTTCATTTTGTGGATTCCTTAATTATTATAGTCATAGCTATTTTTACTACTCTTGTCTTTTAACCTTCATACTAGCTTTATAAGTGATGGTAAACTTCCTTTACTGTCTATTTACCAGTGAGATTTTTAATTTCATGTATTTCTTGTATTTAATTAATGCCCTTTCTTTTCAGCTTGAAGAATTCCCTTTAACGTTTCCTGTACAGTCGGTTTAGTGGTGATGAACTCCTTTAGTTTTTGCTTGTCTAGAAAACTCTCTCTCTCCTTCAATTTTGAATGATAACCTTGCTAGGTAGAGTATTCTTGGTTGGGAGCTTTTTTCTTTCAGCACTTTGAATATATCTTGTCACCTTTCTTGGCCTACAAAGTTTCTGCTGAAAAATCTACTTAGAGCTTTATGGGAGCTATAAAGCTATACATGCTTTAAGATTCTCTATCTTTAACTCTTGACATTTTACTTATAATGCGCCTTGTTGTGAGTCTCTTTGGGTTCATTTTCTGAAACCCTGTGCTTCTGGTACCTGGATATCTATTTCCTTCCCCAGGTTAGGGAAATTTTCAGCCATTATTTCTTAAAATAATTTTCTGCCCGTTTCTCTCTCTTCATCTTCTGGGGCTCCTATAATATGAACATTATTCCACTTGCTGCTGTCCTGTAAGCCCCTTAAGTTATCTTCACTTTTTTCTTCTTCTTTCTTTTTGCTGCTCTGATTGGGTGAGTTCCACTGCCCTGCTTTCACGTTTACTGGTCATGTCTTCTGCTTCATCTCGTCCGCTGTTGAACCCCTCTGGTGTACCTTTCAGTTCAGTTATGGAATTATCAAGTTCTGGGACTTCTCTGTGGCACTGTCTTATATTTTCTCACTCTTTGTTGAAGTTCTCACAGTGTCACCCGTTCTTCTCCTGAGTTTGGTGAGTGTCTTTATGACCATTACTTTGAAATTTTTATCAGGTAAATTACTTATCTCCGTTTCATTACAGGTTTTTCTAAGGTTTTATCTTGTTCCTTCATTTGGAACATATTACCCTGTTTCCTCATTTTGATCATCTCTCTGTTTGTTTCTACATATTAGACAGAACAGCCACGTCTCCCCGTCTTGAAGGAGTGGCTCACGTGGGGGATGAACCTTGCCCAGTTCTTGGTTGTTTCCTGAACCTGTGTGATTGTCTAAGTAGCCTGGTTTATTCTTGACAGGTCCAGGCATCAAGGCTGTGCTGAGACCTCTCAGTGTCCAAGGGGAGGATCTCAGTCAGCACGTAGTTTCAGGCCGATTAGAAGCCAGTTTCTCAGGCAGCAGCTTTTAAAGGCTGCAAATCCAGGTGGCCGTGTTGGGTCGCAGGTGGAATCTCTGCTGGCCTCCAGGCCCGGAGATCTGGAGTGTTCCCTGGGAACAGGTGGGACAATCAGGGCTCCTGTCTGGGAGGCACCGTGAACTGCAGCGAGGCCAAGGGAGAGCACATGGGTTGGGGGCCCCTCTCAGCTCCTACATGGTGGCAAAAGTGAAGCCCCTCAGGCTGAAGCTCCAGGACAAGTAAACAGGCCTTTTTCACAGGAAGACAGGGGTGTGTGCAGTGCCCGGGGGTGGGAGCCTGCCAAGAACTATCTCTTTGATTGTGCCAGTGCCGTGGGAACCAGGAATGCCACCCCCCGACCCCCAGAGCATCCCGGTGTGGACGGCGTGGTCCCTCCGGCCATCGTGGAGCAGAGGGGAGGCTCAGGGTGCAAGTGCCCTCCGGTGCCTCCGTCCCTGGAGAGAGTCCCAGCAGGCCTGTCGGCAGACACTGAGCTCAGCGATGACCCCCCTTCATGTATGGACCAGGCGCTCTTCCGACAGCTGCTCGTGTGCTGGTCCTGGGTGAGGGAGTCTCTGCTCCCCACAGCCCCTCAGGTCCCCTGCACGGAAGCCCAGGCAGGTGTCTTCAGGGCTCGTCTCTGCACGCAGGTCCCGAGGGCCAGGGTGCCTGGCATGGGGCACAAGCCCCTCACGTCTCTTGGGGAAAAGCCACAGATTCGTGCAAGGTCTCCCGGTGTTCGGCGGCCAAGCCACGTGTGGGGTTTCTGACGAGACCCAGGCTCTGCGTCGCCTACCTGCCGTGAGGGGTCCTTTTACCCCTCGCTGTGGAAGAGCTGCCCTCGGGTCGTTTTCAGAGGGAACTGTTCCCCGTGAAGCTGCAGGTCTGGGGGGGTCTGTGGAGGAGCTGAGCTCAGGGTCTTCCTGGGCCGCCATCGTGGACTAGCCCCTCCTGGCAAAGCTTCTTCCTTATATATGAGCATTTTACTCATGCTTCCAAAGTTTCGAATTTAATGTTTAATTAACAGCTACTATTTGGGCTATTCTAGGGGTCGGAAATCGAACACATGCAGAAACTCTGCAGTAATTGCATACGTGATTCTATTTTAAGTACAAAATGTTGGTGCCGTTCCTATGACTTTTTCTGAACATCCTTGAGTTTGCACAATGTGGGGGCAGAGAGAGCCCTGGGCAAGTCCGACTCAGCTCCCCCAGATTCACCCCTCAGTTCGTATTTGGAGGAAGTGTCGGAGCCCCTCATGCCTGTCACCCTTGGGTCAAGTGTTCGTGTGGTTGAGCCGAAGTGAGTGCTGCTGTGGCCCAGAGAACCCCTGCAGGACTGGTCCAGGGCGCTTCAAGTCCCGACCCTGCTCCTCACGTCCACCCACAGGTGCTGAGGACGAACCGTCCCCGCCGCCCACAGAGACCCTGAGATCCATTAAGAGCACAGCGTTTAGTGAAGGTTGAGTCCCTCCCAAGTGTTTGTGAAGAAAGATAAGAAGTAAATTAAAATTGGAAAATATAAGGTTAAAAATGATGCAAAAGAGGAAAGTACAATGTCAGTGGCCCAGAGACCTGCGTTCTCGCATCTCCCAAATGTCTGCAGTTCCCCCAGAGGACCTCACAGCTTCCTGCTTCTGCAGAGCCCTCCTGTGTGTCACAGCGTTGGGGGCAACGCAGGCTCGCCTGCTGCGTCCGGAAGGAGACTTGGAGGTACAAGCACGAGCCCCGGCCGCTCAGAGCAGGTGGGAGGAGCTCGCCTCGAGGAAAAGCGGGGAGACGAGCGGAGCTTGCAGCAAGCCCTGCACTCCACACACCTCCATCCAATCACAGAGCACTAAAAGGAACGTGCCGGTGACACGCCCGGACGGAAGGAAACGGACGGACTGTGGCCCAGACGCTGTGCATAAGAAGGCAGGAAACTGGACAGCATATTCCAGAAAGCTCGTCACCGAACACGTCCAAATGTAAAGTTGCTATATAAAGAGCTAAAATCTCCACCTTCCAAAAAATCACTTTCCTAGAAGTTTATTCATTATGATTCTGGACAAATGGCATTTCATTTGGCAACTTCTCCGTTTTTCCTACAATGAGGAATAGCTGATACATCCCGACTGTGAGTTTTCTTTGTGCCTTGAGATTTGCTTATCATTGCTCAGATTTCGTAAAGTGGATTTAGGTGCAGCCCCCAGACTAGGCTCGAGTCAATGCTCACTGCATGCGTGGCACGTGCCTGGCCTGTGCTGAACATTTACAGGGACGGCCTCGCCTAGCCAGAGGGAGGGGCACTGGTGTCGCTGCAGGTGACTCGTGAGGAAACCGGGGCTTGGAGAGGTGGGCAGAGCAGCCCAAGGCCACAAGGGCCATGTTGGGGTCAAAGCCGCATCTGCTGGCTCCAGAGCCCAAGCGTCCAAGTTCTAGGGGAAGGAGGAGGAAAGGGACACAAGCACAGGGGTGGGCGGCTCGTAAGGGGATCGGCGCTGTTGTGAAGCCCCGTTGGCCCATTACTCAGTGCCCAGGGTCTTCCCTCGTCGGCCTTAGCCGTCCGTCAAGGCAGTGTCAGCAGCAGCCGTTGCATCTGAGTCTGATTCCAGCGACAGCTTTGGGTCCCTTTGGCCAGAAGCAGCGTTGGCAGAAGAGACGCCTCTCATCTGGTCCTAAACGCAGGAGACAAGGAGCCAGAGCGCCCGCCCTCGGCTCTGGCCTTGTTTGTTTCCCGTCGGGGCTCCTGGTGTGTCGGCCGAGAGCTGGGGATGCCCCGCAGACTCCGGGAGTCTCAGCAGGCGGAACCCGGGCCATGAGTCCCCACGAGGCCCGAGCGCTCCTGCAGAGGAGCGCCACCACTAAGCTGACGACCCAGCCGTAGCCCTGGGAGGCCTGGGAAGCAGACCTCAACTCCTGCAGACGCCGCAGAGACGCCCCCCGGACACTGGGGCAGCGCTGCCCCCCGCCCCCCACCGCGCCTGGCGAGGATCTCCTTCCTCAATGCAGTGGGAGGACATCCACGTCGGGGGTTGCGCGAGTGCTCGGACGGTCCCCAGGCTGTGCCTTCCGTCCGTGGGCGGCTCCCCGTGACTCAACCCCAGAGCCTTGTCCACGTGACGTGGAGACGACGTCCTGGAAGAAAAGGCGAGTGTTGTCCTAGCGCCCAGGACCCCATCCCGTCTCACTATGGCCGCTTTCTTAGTAACTGCTAAACTCCGCAGCAATCTGCCCCAGCAGAAGACTTGGCAGTTGGCCCAACAAAACTGCCACGAGTGTATTAGTAAGAGAGAGAGCAAGCTTGTTCTTCGCTAACCCAGAAAGGAAAACAGGGGCATTGAGTAAAAGCACTAAGGTTTTACTCAGTATTTTTGAGACGTTCTAACGTTGATCACTTTTAGCTGCCTGAAAAGAGAAGGTGGTGTCTTGATAGAGAAACGCGTCCCTTCTCAAGAGCGTGTGGGACGATGCTGGCTCACCTTGGCACGGAGACAAGGACCCCGATGACCACGCTGGTGTCCCTTCCCTCGCAGTCAGGGAAGAGCGTCCCGGGCAGCCGGTGGCTCCAGCCCCAGGGGGCTCAGGCTGGCGGGGGACCTGGGAAAACCGCCCTCCGTGTCCTCGCGTTGCAGCCCATGGCGTGGCTGTGAGCGGTGCCGATGACAGGCACAGCTGCCTCGCGGCCTCCGGTCCCTCCGACGGTAACACCAAGTTACTGACGCCACGTTTCCTGTCCTTCAGTCCTTCTGGGGATCTGGGGGCCCAAGAGCGGAGCTAGAAGTAAACCAGGGTCCCCCGCCCCCTAAAACCTATGTTAGATTGATTTGCGTCTGACGCCATGTCTGGTGCTCGACTGATGCCGTCACAGACGTTGGGGAATCATCCTCCTTCCCGTCAGCACCAGGGGATTCTGTCCTCTTCTTTAATGAGTGCCCACCACGACGCAAACCAAAGACAAATCCAGGGAAGTCCTATCGCGTGAGGGTAGAGCCGGGAAGCCCTGCCTCGGGGCAGCGTGTGTGTAAAGCCCACATCTGCCTCGGCCCCTCTGCAAACACTGCCCTCCCCCTCCCTCGCGGACACATCCCTGCGCACTCACCAACCGTCCCCGGATCAAATGTCTAGGCAGGCACAGCTCTGTGTCCTGGGGACCCAGCGGGACCCCGGCTCGCCTTGACGGCTTGCGTGCTGTGGTGTCAGGGAGCCGGATGGTAAAGCCGGATGCCCAGCAGCAGGCGCAGGGGTGCCAGGTCCGAGGGCCACCCCTGTGCTTCAGGGGGTCCCGGGGCTTCTCTCAGAGGGGACCTGAGAGCAGAGCCCAGAAAGAACCCAGCTGTGTGGAGTGATAACTCCCCAGATGGAGGGGACAGCAGGAGAGCCGGGCCGGGCGCCAGAGCAGGGCTGAGGTCAGCGCGGCTGGACACGGCGCCGCAGAGGCCACGCTTGCTCGGCACAAGACGCCTGGCCCTGGGAGCTGTTGATCTGAATGGGACTTAACCCGGTTTATGCCTTAAGAGCCTGCTTCTGTCAGGTGGGGAGCAGGTAGGTGGGCTGAGCTGGTCTCCAGGGGAGTCCGCGTGACCTTGGGCAGGGCAGGCCCGGCTCCGGCCGGCACCACCCCCAGATGCTCAGCCAGGCGGTTCCCAGGCAGACTGTGCCCCGGGAGGAGCCTGTGGAGGGGCCGCCCTCCCCCAGCGCGGGGGCGGGGGCTGAGCCGTCCGCTGGCAGGAAGACGGTCAAAGGAACTTTTTCTAGAATTGTGAGTAACGGGGGGCTGCTAAAAATGAGGCCGGACTTTACGGGGAATGTGCTGGAAACCGGCTATTAATAGGTCCCTGCAGGACGGCTGCCCGCGGACCTGGCAGCCAGCATCCCCCGGGCCTGCTGGGCGGGGCCGGGAAGGGGTCCCCCTGAGCCTGGCCTCGGAGATGCAGAGAAGCCCGCAGGCCTGTCCCCGCCCCGCCCGTGACGGCGCAGAGCTGCCCGCCGGTGTGTGAGACCGGAACAGACAGCGAGCTGAAAGCTCAGATGGGCCAAGGTGAGAGGCTCCCCTACGGGATGGCCCAGAGTCACTGTTAAAGGACCACAGACACACACCCATGGACCTTAAGACTCGTGAGATGGGTCACTTCAACAGTGACCAGGAAGCAGCCAGCCCACCTGCTGAGGAATCCCGGCCCAGCCCCTGTCCAGCTCACGCCCTGTACGGCGAGCACCGGCGCTTTCTGAGCCGGTTCTGCCTTTGCACGTGTGTCGGGGGTGGAGACCGCAGTCGCCCCGCAGCTCTGCCTGGCCAAGTGCATGCGGGGCCTGGAGCAGCCGTGTCATAGGCGCCGTGTCCGGGAGGACAGGGGCAGTTGACCGAGAGAAATCACGTGGCAGGAAGGAGAGCACGTGAAAAACAGCCCAATTCTCTCAAAGGGCAAAACGCAACAACCCCTGAAGTCCCACGTGCGCCATTCTCAGCCCCTGCTCTGGAGAACTCTGGATGCCTGTCTGCACAAAGCACAGCCTTGTGGGCTTGGAGGTCTCATTTCGAATCCCAGCTACACCTGCTCCCAGGTGACCTTCGAGCCGCCAACCCGACCTTTCTGAGCCTCGGTGTCCTGGTCAGTGAAATGGGCACAGCACAGTGTTGTGAGAATCGGACGGGGCCACACCCAAAGCGGCAGCCCCCGTGGGCTCCTGGCTCCCCAGCTGCTAACGGGAGTGGACACCTGGGGTTTCAGCCCAGGGAGCTCCTCAGCTGGGACCGCAGAGCACATTTTCCAGGCAGAGTCACGGGGTAGCCACCACACATGGAAGAAACGGGCCACCCCTGTCCCAGCAGAGCAGCCTCTGTGCAGCTTTGCAGGGACCCTGCCCAGAATTTGTCCATTTAGCAAATGAACACAAGCTGCCTTTTCATCTTGCAGGCTTGTCTTGTCTTCTCCGTGGCGTAAGGACCCTGAGGGAGGGGGAGGGCTTCCTCGGGTGCCAAGATCAGGAAACCACACGAGGTGATGGGCGTCCCTGCTGCTTCTCCGCTTCACCTGCACCGCCGGCCAGCCCAGGAGCTCCTGGCCTGGAAACAGCTTGCGCCAGGGTCGGCCTCTTGGAAGGGATGTGGGAGGAATCTCAGTCTCATCTAAAACCCTCCGAGCGAGCAGTAGATGCCGGCAGTCGGCTTATCCCGCCGGGAAGAAGTGAGCAGAGGGTCGCCTGCTGCTGGGACACGGAACATCTGCCGGCTCCGAGTGGGGCATCCAGCCTGCAGACATGGCCCAGCACAGCCGCGGGGTGTGGGGCTGTAGCCGGCGAACGCAGGGCCTGGACGCAGCGTGTGGGAGAGCGTCCTTTGGGGACCCTCCTCCCAGCAGACATGTGAGCTCAGGAATTTCCTGACCCGAGGACCCACCCAGTTAGTTGTATTTGCTTATTTGTCCTCCGAGTGATTTTGCATAATTTTGACAAAGGCAAAGAAGATATAAACCCAAACACGCGGTGGATGGGGTTTTTAAGCTTTTGCTCACAGGACAGACACTGGTGGAAGGTGGGTCTGAGGTCCCGGCTGGGCCACAGGGCGGCAGGCTGTCTGAGGCTGGGCAGGGGGCCGTCCTCGGTCCAGGGCGCTGCCCGGACCTGGTCCAGGATGCTGGGCTGGGGGGACCCGTTCTTGTCTGAGCCTGGCATTCCTCTGAACTTACGAGAAAACTGCTCCTCAGTTTTACCCAGACTTGCAATTCTCCCGTCAAGCCCTGAGAATTAGAATTTCAGGTGATGAAGCTCGTGTCGGCAGAATTGTTCCCCGTACTTTTCAGAGGCAGAGGCTTATCTTCTACCTCTTTAAGATAATTATAGACAGGGGCTTCCCTGGTGGCGCGGTGGTTGAGAGTCCGCCTGCCGATGCAGGGGACACGAGTTCTTGCCCCGGTCCGGGAAGATCCCACATGCCGTGGAGCGGCTGGGCCCGTGAGCCATGACCGCTGAGCCTGCGCGTCCGGAGCCTGTGCTCCGCAACTGGAGAGGCCACAGCAGTGAGAGGCCCGCGTACCGCAAAAAAAAAAAAAAAAAAAAAAAGATAATTACAGACAGATTTTTTTCGGTTGGGGCCTGGCGGCTCTCCTGGCCCAGCCGGCAGCCGGCGCTCAGCAGACAGAACCTCCTGGAACCTGGGTCCTGCAGGTCGATCACGCCTGGCTTGTGTCTGCACGCAGGGACTGCCCCCAAGGGGCTCCGTGGATTAATTCACTTCGTGGGATTCACAGGTTCACACTTTTCTCCCTTGACTTCCCACCCAGCACCCTGCACCCTGCCTCTTCCCCGACCCCTTGAGGTCTCCGTGCAGACCCTGCCCCAGACACCACACTTTTCACTGATGCAAGTTTGTTTCCATCTGACCAGACGTTGCAAAAGGTTTTTGCTTTTCTTTAAGAAATTCTCCTCACTTCCATCACTTCTCTGCACCCAACTCTTCAAGCCCTTTCCTCCCTCCCTCCGTCCTTCCTGCCAGCCTTCCAGCCCTCGGAGGACAGGCCAGGGCCCGCAGCAGGCCGGGAAACCTTCATGGGGGCTGGGAAGCCCAGCACTCCGGGGCCCTTGCAGGGCGGCCCTTCTCCTGCCCGCTGCCCAGCACGTGCAGTCTGGGTGTCTGTGCTGCACCCTGTCCTCTCTGTGTACTCACAGACCCACCGTCCACTGCGGGCCTCCAGCTGGCCCTGGGTTCACCGAGGGAGGTGAATATCCACCTGTGTGACGGCAGAGGAGACAGGACAGAGCAGGGAGCGGGGAAGAATGCTCCCACAAAACCGAAAAGAATCGCAAGGAGAAGAGTCAAAACTACCCCAGGATTTGGGGCTGAGCCTGTCTCCAAGCATCTCCTGATTTCCCGAAGCTGACGGCAATATTCTGAAGGTATTAATAGGACCCAGATGTTAGAGAGACGCTTAGAATTCTGCTGAACAAATGACCCAACGGGGAGGTCGCCGCGTCCCTGGGGCCATTCTGCAGTGGCCCAGCCGATGGCCTCGCAGTGAAACAGCATCAGAGACATTCCAGCCGGAAGAAAGCGCAACCAGGCTCCTCCGACCGAGTATAAATCACGAGGCAAAGGGCAATCCCCCCTCCCCCGGCCTCCACCCCCCCAAGGAAAACACAGCCCGAGGACGGACAGGCCGCCAAGCCGAGCCGCCCAGGCGCCAGCCGCCCCACGGCAGAGATGGCGCCCGTGACGCCCAGCCTCGGTGCCACGGCCTGGAGTTTGCACTTCGCTGCAATTTGTTTCTGATCTTCAGTCAAATCCCTACAAGGCCAGGGTCCCCAGAGAGTTTATACTCTGACCTTGTGACAATTAACACCCGAGGCCAAGGGAAAATCGATAAGAGGCCAATTCTGTTGAGAGGTGGGCAGTGGAGGGCCAGGCTGGGTCTCATTGACCCAGTAGAAGCGTTTTTGTGAAGTTATTTCCCATCCAATAGCAAAAGTGCAGTGTCTTTAAACAGACAAGTTGCCAAAGTGGAAAGAAAGTCTTCTTTCAGAACTGCCAGGCCTGGCGATCCTCGGTTCCCATGTGTTCAAAAAAGGACACAAATCAGCTGAAGCCGAAGACCTTCTGCGGCCAGCAGGGCCCTTCATTGCTGGCTTTGGCCGCAGAGATGAGAGCCGGGGGGCGGGTGCCTGCCGCACCCCCGAGCTGCAGCCAGTTCAGGATGCCTGGCCACCCGGCTGCTGGCAGGTGACGGGAGGACACAGGAGGGCCAGTGGCTTCTGCTCTCACCTCTGAGATGCGGCACAGGGTCTCAGGGAAGGAGGGCCCAAGCCAGGTGCCGTCGCAAAGAGGGGAGAGGGGCCCCGGGCCCTCAACACAGCCACGAGCGTCCCAGAGGTGTGGGTGTGGGAGCAGGCAGCCCTGGGGCAGGTCAGTGGGTGCGCAGCCTGGAAACGAGGCCGCCACGTTACAGCCTCCAGGAGCGGAGCTTCTTCCGCGGCGGGCGCAGCCCCAGACCCCAGGCCCCGCTGGGCACAAGCCAGACAAAGGCAGCGACCAGGGACGGGGCTCCCGCTAATTCGAATCTTGGCTTCCTTTCAACTCTCTTCATCTTTCCCCCAGGACGGCCCCTCCCAGGGGCTTGGTCCCAACCTGTAGGGGAGGGAGGAGAGCGGACGCCGCGCCCACGTGTCCTCGGGGAGAACAGCCTCCTCTTCTGCACACTTCCGCGGAGGAGGCCCCAGGGCTGCAGGCCGTTCTTCATAAATCACTCGGTCCCAGTGGAGCGCAGCACAGAGCATGACAGATGTGAAGCGGTTCTACCCACACAGAGGAACGGGGCCAGCTGCAGAGGCTACTTTTCAAAAGAAATTCCAAGTTGAAAAGAAATAGCCAAAATTATTTTTTTCCCCTGAGAATGTATCAAAACGCAAGATTATTATCATCCTAAACAGCTGAATGTCTGAGCTTCCTCAGAAAATAAAACAGCGCTGCGACAGAGGACGCCTACTGACGGCCACCGGGGGTCCCGCTTTGGGGTGCCAGCCGGGGCCGGGAGTGTCCGTGAGCCCCAGGGGGGCCGTCTGCCCAGCTGCGGCAAGCGGCACCCACACTCAGACCCGAATGAGCTCCAGGCAAAGGGTCCGCCAGTCACTCGGGGCCTGGGATCCGGCGGGATCTGCGGGGACGGTGACCAAACGCCGTCGCCGGAACAGTAAAGCACGCTGGGGTAGGCCTTTTGGTTCAAGTGTTTTACTACAGTGGCCACGGACAGAGGATGTGAAGTCCACCATTTGAACCAGGTTAAGTGCACGGCTGCGGGGCACTAAGTGCCTTCTCGCTGTCGTTCAGCCGTCACCACCATCCGCCTCCAGGACCTTCTCATCTTCCCGAAGTGAGGCCGTGTCCCCAGGAAGCACTCCCTTCCCATCCCCGGCAGCCCTCACCCCCGCCCCACTTCCTGGCTCCTGTAAGTGGAATTACACAGCGTCTGTCCCTCTACGCCTGGCTTGTGTCACCCTCTTCCCCGAGGGGCGTCTGCGTTGTAGCGCATGTCACACTCCCCTCCTTTCTGGGCTGAATGGTACACTCCGTCGCCCGTATCGACCACGTTCTGCTCGGCCCTAACGGGCAGAGGGTTCCTCCCCGCTTGGCCCCTGTGAACGGTGCTGCTGTGGACGCAGTGGTGGGCGGAGCCTCTGTTCTAGACCCTGCTCTCGGTTCTTAGGGGCAAATCTCCGGAAGCGGGGTAGCTGGATCCACAGAAATGGTGATTCCACCTTTAATTTTTGAGGAGCCTCCACACTGTTTTCCACAGCAGCTGCATCGTTTTACGCTCCCACGGACAGCACACCACATCCTCGCCAGCACCTGCTGCAAGGATTAGATTCCCGGGAGAAAAGCCTGGACGGG
>NW_020173037.1:703187-722280 GCF_003031525.2 Neophocaena asiaeorientalis asiaeorientalis | reverse complement strand
AGTCAGTCGTGTCCTCGTCTCTGCACATTAGCGTCCTGGGTCCATGCGAGGCCCCGTGGCTGGGATTATCAAATCCCTCTGTATCCCCTGCCCACTCCCGTCCCCTTTCCCTTCAAAGACAGTGTCTCTAAAATGCATTTCTTCTTACTTGGATGTGTTCTTACAAAGTGCATTTTATGTTTTTCGTGCACATCTATTCTCTGTGTATGTGGATGGTGGGATGTTTCTTGTTGCAGTTCCTGTTTTTTAAGCGAGTACTGTCTTTTCAGCGGTCCACGTCACCACACAAACGCACACACACTCCCCACCCCTCCCAGGTGGCCCCAGCCCCTGACCCCAACACCGCACCTGCAGACGGATACCTCAGGGGTCCGCCTGGGGCCCCCGTGGAGCCCGTCACGGGTCGCCAGGCCACCCTCCCTTGGCCTGGCTGGAGGGCGCCTGGCCCATCCGGAATGCCGTCCCATTTGCAGTGCAGGCGCCGGAGGGCTCCCAGGCGCGGGAGGCTGCGGGAAGAGATCGTGTCCGAAGGTTGAGCCTCTGAACAGGTCAGAATTCAGACCTCAGTGTGAAAGGATGGAGTGCAGAGGGGGTCTCAGCAGCCTCCTTGGTCAAGGGAAGTCATGCCGCCTTTCGTGTCCTAAACACCACGTGGCTGATGCCCGTCTTCCTGTCACTCTCTTATCCCAGAAACCGATGGTGCCTGAGATTGACTCCAAAAGGCCAAACCTCCCCAAAATATATGTCAAAAGCCATTTTCTAATAAGAAACCATAGCAGAGGCAAGGATTGGGGGTTTCGGTCACACTGGTGGGATGTCTCAGTCTGTTACTGTCACTGGGTCACGAACTGCGTGCGGGGGAGGAGTCTGAAGGGGGCGAGTGTCCCAAGTAGAGGTGGAGCCACCTTGGAACAGGAGGTCGGGGGGCAGCCTCCTGGGGCCCCCTCCTCCCCCCATTCTTGCCTCTTTGGATAAACAGAAGCCGCCCAACTCAGCAGCCCCATATGGACCTCAAGGCCTCCCCACTCTCCACGCCCCCCTTCTGTTTTCTATCTCAGAAATGACACACCCACCGGGCAGGCCAGGCCCCGGGGGTCATCCTGACACGTCCTGCACCCTCACCCAGATCTTGATGGTTTGATGCTGAGAACTGCCTGGGTTTGATCTTCCATCGACCTGCACAGCCATGGCCTTTGTCCACTGTTGCCACCCCCCCAGGACAGCCGCACTGGCCTCCCAACACCCCCCCCAGGCCCACGGCACGGCCAGCAGGGAGGCCCCAAACACACCTGTGCTGTGCTTCCCAATGAGACACGCTCCATCATTCCCAGAATAGAGACAACAGTCCAGCTTCACCTCGGAACACGTCCTGAATCAGATGCTCTTTTCTCCCTCTTTACCTACTTTCTTCCCATCACCCAGATCTGCAAAGTATCAAATTCCTTGCTATGTGCTCAGACTGCACACACGCCCTGCTTCTTTCAGTCGCCTGTGTGTTGTTTTGATCGGGGTTGGCAAAGCACCAACCCACAGTGTAAACCCACCTGCCACCCACTTCTGTAAGTAAAGCGTCACCGGACATGGCTGGGTATGCTGTGCATCCGTGCACGTGTCCACGGCGGCCCCGGGCAGTCAGGCCAGAGCGTGAGGCTGCGGAGCCTTGAGGACTCGCTCTCCAGCCGTCGATGGAGGACCTGTGCCGAGCCTGGTTTTTCTTATTCAGTACGTTGTCTTCCCCGCTGGACAGCAGCCCACAGGGCTAGCGACTGTATCTCTTTCTCTCTCTGTAAGATCCTCACGCTCTGGCCTGACATCAGCGGGAACGAAGCCAGTGCTGTTTGAATGGATGAACAGTCAGGGCTGAGGGGTGCCGGGTCCCAGCTCCCGTCCTAAGGCACCTTCCTCAAACTTGATGCTGGTGGTTAAGACGGTCGCCATGTCGAGTTTCAAGATTTTTGTTCCCAAGTCAACTAGATTTCGTTTAGGATGAAAACTCAGTCTGGAGGAAGGACTGTAAGGGAGAAACCCTCTCTCTATTTGAAAAGACGCTGGAACAAGGCTGCGGCTCCTGAACTAATTTTCTTGGGTATCTTCCTGGGCATCCCCCTAAAATTGGATGGAGTTCCCTCCCGCAGCAGGTGACGCTGCAGTCCGAGCGAGGTCCCGCGGCGCCAACCTGCTCCGGCCAGAGGGCAGGGATCGGAGGAGGCCTCCCGCACCCCCTCCGCAGGGCTGGAGCACGTGCGGCCGCGCCCCAGACGCCGAGGCCCCGCGCCGGCCGCAGGAAGCTGGACAAAGCCGGGAAGGAAGAGGAGGGAATCCCCACCCTCAGCTGGAGCCGGCCCACGGGCCGGGAACCCTGGGCGGCTGGAGAAGAAAACATTCTTGGAAGCCGTCGAGGCCGCAAGTGAAAACAAAAGATTCTATCTGGTAGGAAATCGGACAAAATGGAGAGAAATTTGTTTTGTTTGGGGAGATAAAATAAGTGACAGGCCGCTGAACTCGGGTCAGGAGAGCAGAGCAGCCTCCCCCAGAGCTCAGAGCGCTCGACGTGCACCGCGTCTCCAACTTCCAGCCCTTCTGCACAGGAGGGGCCATCAGTGTGAACCGACGGCCAGATCCCTTGGTGAACAGACACAGGAAATGCCAGGCCTTCTGGCCCCAGAGCCTCGGCCGAGGACGGAGCTAGCCGGCGCCTCGTGAAGATTCCCGCCCGAAGCTGGTCCTGGAGGCAGCGCCCTGGCTGACGCCCGCGCTGAGTCAGTCAGGTACGGAGTTCCCATCTGGCTCTTGCCCTGAGGACCAAGCTCTGGAGGCCAGAGCCCGGATCAGAGTGACCTGGATGGAAGAGGGGCTGCCCCAGCAGGCCTGGGCCCTGCGACCCCAGGCTCACTGCACAGGGCAGCTGTGTTTGAAAAGGACAGACTTTGGTCCATCTGCCGTGTGCTTCGGATTCACTGTTTACGCGAGAGCACCGTGCCAGCAGTGACTCACTGAACGCGCCTTGAGTGAAGTCTCGTACCATCTACCGCCAGAGCGGGGGCCCGGCCTCCTCAAAATGGTTGTGTCCAGGTAGTCCCAGGAGTAGAGCAGCCCCTCGTGGACCAGTTTTCACATGACCCTCTCCGGCAGGATGGCCAGAGAGGCTTTCCCAGCGGAGACCACTGAGCAGGAGATCCTTAGACACCAAACACATCACTGTTGGCTTCCTTGGAAGGTTTTGTCCCCAAATACACAGCCACCTTCACGCCAACAGAGGGTCCACTTTGAACAGGAAGCCCGGCAGAGCATGCACATCTGACCACCTTACAGGAGCGGACCAATGAATGAAGCTGTCACATGGGCCAGTGACAGAGGATCCACACGGTTGCCCAAAACGGTCACAGACAAAAGACATCGCAGAGCCTCGTCTCAGAGCTCTGGCCCGGGGCTGGCCGGACCCCCCGGGCAGATCCCATGTAGCCTGGACGCCCCTGCTGTGCATTCTGCTTTGTGTCCTCCTGGAAATAAAATTGAAATCATTTATTTTCTTAGCTACTCCATGAAACATTCTAAAAATTTATTCTAAAGGAGAAAAGGAAGGAGGAATGAGTGTGACATTGGCTTTTCGACTGTGGTTTCCATTTCCATAAACCTTAGGTCACAGGAACTCATGAGGTACTCACACACATCCTTCTGCAATCCCTGTGGCCTCTGGGGGCACAGCATCTCATGGCTTCACCACCAAGGCTGGTGTGAGCGCTCACACAGCCTGGCCTGCAACGGGGAGCTGTCTGTGTCCGTGTGTGCACGTATGGGAGTGCGTGCGTGCGTGCACTCAAGGGTAGGATTTGTATGTATGTGTGTGCAGGGAGAGAGACGGCAAAGAGACAGAGAGAAATTGTCATTTCTCTTTCTTCCCTTGCATTCTTAAACCAAATTCAACTTTGAAACGAATTTCAATTTTTCTACATCAGGATCCTGTAAGTTTTCTCACTGTAAATGTTCATTTCTTCCTAGACCTTCCTAGACGTTCCTAGACATTTGTAGGTGTCCTTTGGGAACGACCACTTGAGATTGCGGCCTCAGCCCTGCACCGAGGAGGTGTGGCCTGACCTGGCCCAGATGAAGACGCAGGGAGGAGCCCCCCGAGAGGCAGGTGCACCCAGGTTCCTGCTTCTCCAGTGAGTCAGACTCCCGACAGCAGCTGGGGATGAGACTCCTGGGGGTGCCCCCAGGCCAGGCGAGGCCTTGGCGCCCAGCCAGGGCGCAGGTCACACACACAGCGCAGCCTGCACGGTGGCCCTGGGCTTGGGACAGCGGTTTCCCATGCAGACAGCACTGCCCGGGAGCGCCTGCACACACACCTCCAGGCCCAGACGCACCACCAGCCTGGAGAAGAAGTGAGTGCGCCAGTCCCCGCGCGAACACAGTGGGCCACCTCCTGTCCAGACACCACCGGCTCTTCCCGCGTCAGTCATTGCTTCCTGCGCCTCTGGTCTCACCTCATCGCTCACTGATGCTGCCGCCACCACAGCCATCACGGCAGATGGCCGTGGACCCGAGGGGACCGTATGGGGGTTGAGAACATAGCAGGGGACACCGTGCAGCCGGGCCACTTCTACAGCCTCCTCGGAGACCCCCGGGGTCTCTGCGTCCAGAGGGTCCTGAGGACGACAGGCCGGGCTCCATGCAGGGCACGGGGTGTGACGTCCAGGCACAGCAAGCGGCCGGGGTGTGGGTCCCCTGAGTGCCGGCTGCAGGAGCCCCGGGGGGCCTCACCCCAGGAAGCAGAGGGACAGGGGACGGCATGCCCAAGAGGAAACACAGGCCCCACGGGCACCGTCTGGTGAGGCACACTTGGGAGGGGCTGTACTGGCCGCGGAGTCAGGCCTGGAGCCGGGAGCCCGGGCGGTGTCCCCGGGGGAGCCTGGTGCCTGCAGGAGGCCAGCAGCGTCCCAAAGCCTCCACGGGCCCTCACCACTGCCTCTGCCCCTTGTGAGGCTTCCTGGGGACGGTGGTTTATCTTCATACAGATCGAACCAGAGGCAGGTTAGCCTTCACCTCGTGCAAGTCATGCAGCCCAGAGGAAGAGCAGCAGGGCCCGCCCCCGCGCCCACACGACGCGGAGGCCCCACTCATCTCGGGAGTCACGCCTATGGCGCTTCGGGCCAGCGGGTCCCAGGCCCCCAGTGGTCCTGCCTCCTCCCACAGGCCAGCCCTCTGGGCAGCTCTTAGCCGCCCACCTGCAGGTCTGGCTCCACCCACCCAGGGCCTCCCTCCCTCTGTGTGCAGATAAGTGCACGGCGTGGACAGCTGTTTATCCCAGCACGGTGACCGGGCCAGCCTCCGGAGACAGCACCGCAGGGCCCAGCCCCACGTCTCTGCCGGCCTGGGGCACAGCCGTCGGCCCCTTCCCTGCCTTCCCTGCTCATCAGCCACAAAGGCCTGGGCACCTCCCCCTCCCTCCCGATGGTGGTGTCCGGGCCCTGGACGCCCAGCCCTGAGGACACCCACCTCTGTGACAGGCCGTGGTGTCTCTACCCACGTGCAGAGACAGGCCAGCAGCACAGGGGGCCCCCGATCTCTCCAAAGCTGCACAGAGTGCCCTATGCCAGGACAGCCTGCACTGAATCTGTGACCGAGGAGCAGCTAGAAGACACCGAGGCCTCGCTGCTGGGCTACAGGCGCTGACCCACTCCCTTCAGCCGCCCGCACATCCAGGTGGGCACCCAGGTTGGCTGCCGTTCGGGGTCGAGCCCAGGGAAGGGAGTTGCCACACTGGGGCCCCTCGCCTTGGCCTTTCAGAGTATGAGCAATGGCTGTCTTTACTCTTCCCGCCACTTCGAGGTGGGCTTTCGATTACTTGCAGCCCAATGCATCCTAAAAGGTCCTGAGGACCCGGTTCCCCAGTCACCTGTGAGGAGGTCGCCTCTGTGCTCCTATGACCCCTATGACCTCCATCCTTTCCAGTGTCGCTCTCCCCGGGGCCCAGCCTTCTACCACCTCTCCTTCTCCAAGAGCGAGACAAAAAGCCAGGACACATATTACACACAGTAGAGACTGCAAAAGACCACACTGCCTTACTCAGGTAAATGGTTAAAAGAATTCAGCTGACTCCCAGAAGTCACCCAGTCATCACTTCCCTCCAGTGCTGGGGTCACTGTCCTCCTGGGCTGGTCTATTCTCCTTTCACCCTGAGACCAGGGTTGAGTCATTCCCTTTACCCGCTTAAAATAAGGTCTTTTTCTTCTGGGGTCCCAGAAGCAACCATATCTGAATTCTCACTGGAAATACGCTCAGTTAGAGGCACCAGCCTCTCGTTCCAGCTGTACTGCCCTGTCTTCTCTCGGACCGTGGGTCCTGTCCAGAACCCTCTTCTTGGAAAGGACCCTGGATGTGAGCCCCCCACCAGCCCCAGAGATGGTTCCTCCCTCCGTGAGCCTCGCCCCGGAATCAGCCATTCCCTCGAAAGCGCGCCCAATGAGGAACGGGGCCTGGCGCTTAGGGAGCCCACAGCGTGCGGGTGCACAAGGCCCTCGGCTCCAGCGCTGATGGTGTCTGGTGATGTCGTGGAGGAGACCCAAACGAAAGGCCAGGAAGTCTGAGGAAGACAGGTGGGGGGATTCTGAATACAAGCTCCGGTTTAGGGGCGAGACAGAACTTGAACCGATGGTGGCGGTCAGGGTGGGGCATCGCAGATGCAGAGAAAAGGCAGAAGCGGAACGGCAGGAAAGGCGGCCGCTCAGGAAGAGACAGGAGTGCAGGGTGGGACAGGAAGCAGATCAGAGGAAGCCGGGAAGCCAGGCTGGGCCCAGGTGGCGGGAGCTCGGGGTCCAAGGTGAACGTGAGTTTGATCTGGCAGATGAGAGGACCCAGCGTTTCTGTCTCTTAGCGCCTGTTGATCACTCTGTGTTTTAGTCCAGGTCGCTGTGGAGGAGATGGTGAGCTCTGGGGGTCTCTGGGGGTGTCTAAGGCTGGTTCCTTCTCTCTGCAGCCCCAGCACTTTTCCCTGTGTCCGGTATACAGTACGCGCTCGGTATACGCTTGCTGACCAAATAGTTAAGTTGATCGTATCTGCCCTTGCTGAGAAGTCATCCAGCTGCCGGGGGAGAGGCGATGGGAGTTACGGGGGAGGGCGGTGTGAAGAGATGAGAAGCAGTTAGGAATCCAGACCAGGGCAGCAGGAGAAGGAGGGCGAAAAAGGAAGAATGGGTTAGAAAGAACCGATAGGCCTTAAGAGAGCATGAAAAATAAACGCGAGGGGCCGTGAATGGGACTCCAAGCGTTCACCCCCGGAGACAGGAGCTGGGTGGTCCTGGGAGCTTGGACCCCCGCGCATCAGGCCAGAGACCCCACCGGTGTTTGCCCGGCTATGTCCCCAGTACAAGGAGCACAGACCACCAGGCTCTCAGCAGGTGACACTGTAGATGACAGCCGTTCAGCCACTTGTAGACGACTCCTCGGTTAGAAACACAGCCTGGCCTGAGGATCAAGCAGCTCCACCTTGGAAGCACCTGCAAAGGAGGCGGCCTCCAGCCAAGAGGCCGAGTGGGAAGCAAGGGCAGAGAGGGTGGCTCGGGGCCCCAGAGACGGAGCTGACGGGGCAGTTTTGCCAGAAGTTCTTGAGAACTTACCGGGAAGGAGGACCAGGTCACTGACGGTGACACTGAGGCCACCGGTGGGTGCTGTGCCACCGCTAGTCAGCTCAGGGACGTGAGCTTGGGCTCAGGAACGTGTTTACATCGTCACAGAGAAACAGGCACCTCTGTCTCTCTCCTCAGGGGTTGGGGTCACCCCAAAGACACTCATTTTGAGGGCACAATCAGGGTTTCTCGCCAAATGGTAGGTGACCTCATGGTGGGACATTCGGTTTGAGTGGATAAGTGGTCAGAGAACGTGGAGGTGACCGGCCAGCAGAACGAAGCACACGGTGGTGACCGTGCCCCCAGGCCCACCCCGCAAGGGGGTCCACTGCTGAAGGGGCTGGTCTCCCGGGGTGCAGGAGGGGCCAGCTTCCAGCCCCCCGGGACGCAGTGAGGCGCCGGAAGAGGCAGGAATTCGGGCCCCATCCAGGCAATCCTGGTCTGAGCTACTCCGGGCTGGTGGGGATGCAGATGGGAACCCCCGGGTTGCACTAAGCCGGCCCAGAAAAGACCTGCCCTCCCCTAGGTCCCCACCGCTCGCCCCCGAGCCCTCTGCTTGGGCTCATCTGGGGCCCCTTTCTGAGTCCACACACGCGGCTCACAAGTTCCCGCCCCGCGCCAGGTCCTCCCGTTCCACATCTTCTGCACGTAGGGACTAGCCTCCTCTCTGTAAGCAGAAGCCCGAGTATTACTGTTATCCTGGAACATCGTCTATATTAGAAATCTAAACAAGGGGGACATGGAATTCTTCAAAAGGAGAGAAGAGCTAGAGTTTACAGAACTCCGACAGATGTCAAAGGCCTCTTCCCTGCCATTCTCTGGAGGGGCCACCCCGTCCCCCAGCTGCAGGCACCCTCCCCTGTTAGAACTCAGGAAGGGGCCCAAACCCAAAACACAGGCTCCTGACACGGACGCAGCATTAGCACCAAGAAGCATCTCAGAGGAGCCTGGGAGACGTCAGATCCCAGGGATGAAGGGGATGTTGCCTGTGTCCATGGGTATCAGAAACATCCTGCATGTGTGTCTCAACATTCTATAGAAATCATTGTCCAGAAAGTCTGCCAAGTATGCCGTGGCAGCAGCCAGGCGTCTGCCGTGACAGCAAACAGATTTCCTAAGCCCCAGGCGCACACAGGAAAGCGCCGTAAATCTTAGGTGAGACCAGTGCCCTGGGTGGAGTGACCGGTGGCCAGAAATAGCTCCTTTCCTGGAAGGACTCAAGATCGCAGCGCAGATAGGCGTGCGGAGGGGCCGGGCGGAGGGGGAGGCCGGGCCTGCGATCCCTTGAAAGGGTCTCGTAAAAGCGCGGGTTGCAGCGCCCACGGGGGCGGAGGCAGTGCGGGCACGCGTGGCCGCGGCGCTAAATGAGCTGTTAACGCAAGTCATCAGAGTGCAAGAGCCGTGAGCGCCTCGGCGCCAGTGACACGGGCGGGCGGGCGGTCCCGGGACAGGTGCGGGGAGGCCGGCGGGGCCCTGGCCCCCGGCTGTGGGGCGGCGGCAGACGACGGGACCGGCGTGGGGGGCTCGCCCGGGGGGAGGGGGAAGGGGGGGGAGGCCCGCCCCTCGGTGCTCGCAGGTGAGCGTCAGGTCGGGTGCGCAGCAGTCGTACGGGAAGCCCTGAGCCCGGGAGTGAGGGTGTTGGGCTTCCTGGGTGAGGCCGGTGTGTCACATCCCAGGTCCCCCGGGTGCTGGGAAGGTGGGGTGACTGGCCAGGCCTCCAGTTGCCCGCGGACGCGGGGAGCAGGACCTTTGGGGGGTGCGGGAGGGCCCCAGGGAGAGTGGGTAGGGGAGCGTGCAAACTGGCTTCCCGGGTCCACACTCCTTTCTCCACCAGTAGAAAGGCCCTAACAATTTTTCAGGAGCTTCCCCACGGGCCATCTCTGCAGCCCGGCTATGTGAGCTGCGAGCAGAGCCCGTCACCTCCGTTTGCAGACCTTCTAAAGGCTGAACACAAGCTGGCATGCCTGAGCTTTTGTAAGTTTTTAATAACTGATTTAACTTTAACTTTAGTGCATTTATGTCAATACACACGTTTATACAGACACAGCCAGTGAAAAACTTCTCCCTTTGGAAAAGGCATTAGAATTATGATGTAGTGATTAAGAAAACGATAACATGCCAGTGAGATTCCCGTACCACGTCCTAATAAGAGAGGAAGATCGCTGGAACGGTGGGACAGCGCGGCCACCTCACGTCAGGGGCCCCAGGCCTGAGGGCCACGCAGCCAGTGCCTGGGATATGGACCCAAGGCTACAGAATGGAGGACAGTCCAGAAACGCAGCAGGAGTGGCTTTTCCCTCAGTATTCATCGTTCACCAAATATTTATTGAGCACCTGGTCAGGAGCCAGGACCCGAGAAGGAGAGGCTGGGACCGGCCTCCTGCCTATGGGGCGGGAGGGGGTGGGAGCCGCGGCAGCGCCCAAGTGACAGAGTGACCAACCGATTAAGACTGCGGCCCCGTGGAGCCCGAGGAAGCCGAGTGCCGATGCCCCAGGAGCGAGGGGCTCCCAGAGTGCCACCGCAGACTATGGGGACACTGCCGGAAAGACAGTGACTCTGGCCGCCCCAGGAATGGCCCACACCTGCCAAACCCCCAGGAAGAGGCTGCAGTGATCCCCATTTTATAGAAGAGGAAGCCGAGACCTCACAGGACATTCCACGGGTCTCACAGGACAGGGCAGAGCCTGGCTTCAAAATCATGTCAGGTCTTGAGTTTTTTAAAACGTGTTTTCTTCCTACAGGAAGAAGAGGCAGCTCGGGCCGTGATCTGGTCCCATCACAGCACCAAGGGCAGGACCTGAGGGCGTCTTCCAGGGCACCCAGCACAGAGCGGCCAGGCCAGCTCTGCACCCGTCTCTCTGAGCCCAGACAGGGCGGCAGACTCGCGCGCGCCAGAGATGGTATTCCTGCGGCAATGATGCCAGCGCCAGGCCCTCCCACCGCCTCGCGCGGTCATTCGAGCAGCCGGGGTCAGTGCCTCGATTCCCTGTGTAGAAAGAAAGAAACAGATGGCAGGTGCTTTGGTGTTCACACAGCTAAGACCCGAGAACCAGACCCCAGGGCTGTGGGCTTCCACCTGTGCTCTGGCCACCGGGGTGCACGGCTCTGCGGCAGAACAAAGCCAGAAGGAGTCGGAAGATCCCTCCCTGCCTCACGTGCAGTGACTCTGGGGTGAAGAGCTTTGAATTCAGCTCCTCCTTTAAAAAAACAAGCCGTTTAACTAGGTCAGGTAAACACAGTGATATTTGGACTAGCTCAGCCCAGCTCTGAAGGCTCACGGCGGAACGTCTGAATTAGGATGGGGAAGGACCCCGTTATCCGTTAACTGTGTCCCGGTTCACGGGGCAGGTGGCTCTGGGAACGGGCAGCCGACGTGGCCCACCTTCAGCTGCCCAGGATCTCCCTGGGGCAGCAGCAACAGGGCCACACGACCAGGCACCTCCAAGCACCCGCGTCACAGGGCGCCAAACTTTGGCTGGAGAACCTGAGGGGCAGAGTCCGCATGAACCGGAGCAGGGCCCCACGGCCCTTGTCCTCACCACTACGTCCTCTGCGGGAAACCTTTAGCCAAAGAGTAAGTTTAATCCGAGCAGTGAGAAAATGCAGAAACGAAGGAAAACAGTCAAAGGAGACCAAACAATCATAGTTTAGTCATTAAGCACAGTCAAGGGCCTTGAGCTCTGCTTTAAGGGCTGCAGATCATATTCTGAGCCGCATCCTGTGAGCTGTACTGAAGCCCCCACCAGGTGGAGGCGGTTGACTGCATCAGGACCACACTGAAGCCACGCCATACGCTGTCCCACTTCACACAATTCCGAGAACCGGCCTCAAAATGGGAACAAACCCTGCAACTAAGGGTTAACTGTACTTAAAACAGCCAAGGTAACGCCAATCAGATCACCACATTCCCGATTTCAAGACGACTGTCAGAGCTGACTGCGCTGTCCTGCCCCCCGCTCCGCCTGTACACCCCTGAAACTGCCCTTTAAAAGCCCCTGGCCCCTGAGCAGCCATCGGGAGCTGGTTCTCGGACAGGAGCCCACCCTCTGCCCCGGTTGCCGGACTCCGAAATAAAGCAACCTTTCCTTTCCAAGCAACCCTTGTCTCTCGAGAATTGGCTTTCAAGCGGCGAGCAGCGGGACCTGGGTTCGGTAACACACACACACGCACACACACACGCACGCACGCACGCACGACCCAACAGAGGCCTGTGACGGGTGAGTGGTTCCCACACCCTGCGCTCTCCCCACGGTGCCGCAGCTGCGTCCACCCTCGGCTGCCGTGACAGCCAGGTGATGCCTCCACAGCCCCCGGTCCCAGCCAGCTCTGCGAGAGCCTCCAAGCACGTCCCTGTGCACAGCTGTCGCGGAGAGACTCGCTGGAGGAAGAGACCCTCAAGGTGCAATTTCAGATCCCGGGAGGGCCAGGAGGCCCTGGGAAGCCACGGAACGTTCTGCATAATCATAAGCATGTCCCTGTATGAAAAGGCAACTCCCAACAAATCAGACGGATGTGGCACAGGGGACAGGGGGTCGCAAGACCTGGGCCACACGCCTTCCAGCCTGGCCCCGGGCAGACCCCTCAGGCAGGGCTGAGCCCCGCACAGCTGTGGGGGTTTAGCAGGGTCCCTCTCGGTCTCTGTGCAGATAAGAGGAAGGCAGCATTCTCTCGGAGGAGGAAAGAAAATCGTCTCTGCCCTCCGAGCGCAGAGGTCAGCTGGCGGAGCCCAGAGTCCCAGGCCAGCTCCCCAAAGCCCTGCGGCGTCTCCAGGCGGGCAGCCCTCACCCCGCCCTCCCTGGGGCGCAGGCTCGCGCGTGCCGCCCCCGAGCCGCTTTGGTGAAGAGTACACGTGCCGGGCCTGCTGCGGAGGCCGCTCTGCCGGAGGATGGGCCGCCCACCGCTCGCGCCCCTGCAGCTCCCCAGCTAAGCATGCCTAGACGCCTGCGGCCAGTTCACCCCACCCCTCCTCGGTCCCACCAGGTGTGCTCCCCGGGCACCCGCTCGCCGTCCCACCAGGTGTGCTCCCCGGGCACCCGCTTTGATGCTGGACGGCTCCGGAGCACTGAGGCAGCTTTCCGTCCCCGCGGCCCCGAGGGAGGAAGCCTGTCCTCCACACCCCCGGTGTCGCCGAGAAGCACAGGGCCAAGCAGCAGACACATCCGGGGTCGTTCTGAGCACACGCTTCAGACCGGAAAGCGTCCTCCAAGCAAGGGTCGCAAAAGGCTGTCGGAGCAGCCACGGCCGCCCTGGAGCGCCGGCCTCCGTCCCTGCTCGGCGGCAGGCACGGCGTGCAAACCGCGGCCGGGACGCTCCGTCGTGGGGTGCGCGCACACACACACACACACACCCGTCGGCCCAGATTAAGGGCTGAAGGAAGGAATGCACAGCAACGCACCACAGACCCGATGAAGAGAAGAAGAAAGGTGACAGCGCTGTTGGTAAATAAGAAACTTGTGTCAGGTTTGGTTTTGGATGATGATACGGCCGCCACAGCAAATCTGAACAAAGCCCTGTCTGCCCCTCTCAGAGGAAAAGCAGACCCCGAGGGCCCCGGGCTTGGACAAGATCATTTAAAATACCCTCTTGTCATTCCTCTTACGGGTCGTGTACCCCGCACACAGCAGGGCTTTCTCCTCCAGGCCCTATTTCTGTTCAAGTGAAAAGTTCGGGGTCAGCTGAATTTGACGCCTCTTGTGAAATTCCAGAGGCTCAAAAACTAATGGGATTTAAGGCAAAAGGATCTTTTTTTAAAAAAAACATACCCAGGCCCAGGCGGTCATCATGGATGTCCTTTTATAACAGAAGGAGGGGAGTGAAGAGAAGTGGCGTTAAGTTCTTAGAATAAATATGGGTTTGTCGCTGTTCACACCTTAACTACTTGTTTGCACTATTGGAGAAAATATGTAACTTTTTTATTAAAGGAAGTTTTTCATATAAAAATGTTTTTGTATGAAAAGCAGCACAGCAGCCAGAGATTATCTGCTTTGAAGGACATGTTTTGCTGATTCCAAGTCTGTGACAACATTAGAAAACTTCCCCGGAGCCCTCTCCCCGTGGAGCTGTTTCTGGACGCGGCCACCTGCCCTGTTGTGAGGTTTTCCCAGAGTTTCACCCCACTGCCGAGCCCCCAGGACTTGGTCCCTTAGCTCCAGGGATTCCTCTGAAGCTTGTACAGTTTGGGAGAAGTTGGTGGGGGTGGGTGGAGACAGAAACAGCACCCGCCCCGTGCCGGGCGCTCTGACCACAAGCTCGTGAGGATCAAATGGCACCTCAGCCTTTTGCTGCCGTCCTGTTTTTTCCTGTCTAGAAACTAAGGGTTTTGCATTTTATTCTCCAAAGAAACAAAAAGTATTGTATATTTACTGTAACAAGCCCCAGGAAAATAATATCACCAACCAAATAAAACCGTAAAAAGTAAGTAAAGCAACAAGGCAATGGGTCACCAAACTTTCACAGTTGAAGAGAAAGATGCCGTGTGTCTCACCTGCTCTCTACCTGTGTTTTACTCTGACTCCACTGTCGGCAAAGCAGCTGCCTTTTCCAGGACGCTGATCTGAACGTGAGAATGAAATTTTGGTGTTGTCTAAAGAGAGCCCTCTAAAAACTCCACTGTACTTGGGCTTCTCCATCTCAGCCGTGGTGTGTCTGCTTCTTGCCTTGGCTGGGCTGGAGAGCCTCAGATTTCCACTGAAATCACTCAAGTCTCCAAAGAACTCAGGAAACTAAGTTACTTGAGACGCGTGTAATTTATTTCCACTTTGCTCTGCACAATTGATAAGAATCAAGTGCTTCAAGCTTCCCACTTGCACTCCCCTCTGCCAACCGAGGCTGCAGGGCCATTGGTCACTTGGTGGAAAGGGAAACACGGGGTTTCTGGAAGACTGTGCATTCTCCAAGAGAGTTCAACATGGGCTTTTGCAAGTTTTTGCACTTCTGTAGATTTGACGAGCACAACAAATGACAACAAAAGTCGTGCTCAAAGCAGTGACTTTTCCTCTTACAAATTACTTCTCTCACTTAAAAAACTCATTCTGCAAACCAGCCTTTCTGTCTGCACCAGTGACGTAAGCACACATCCGCTTTGGTGACAGCCTTCTGAGCACGAGGCCGGATCTCAGGAGGGCTGCCCTGCCGCACGGCCCTGGCAGGGAGACGCTGGTCCGCAGTGCGGTGACGGCGGCGATGACCGTCTCCAGGGCTTTGGTGGGTATCACACGCTGCTGTTGTGAAGGTTCTGAGCTGTGGTATTCTTTCTTCTACCTTTTGTTTGACGGTAGGAAGTGGGTGTTGAGAGTGTGGATACAAAATAGACTTGCCGCTCGGAGGCCACGACCTGACCTTGGTTCTGGTCACTCCCGGCCCTGGGCCGCTGTCACCCGCACCACGTACTCAAGTCCAGCTGGTGAGCGAGCACACGTTCCACGGTGGAGACGGCGAGCCTGGGCTGTGATCTCCTGAGGAGAGGACCGGTTTCAGCGGCACGTGAATCAGAGGGTGAGATTCAGCCTGTCACCCCTTCATCCCTCCCTCAGTGCAGCCTTTGCACCAGCACCGCCGTGACTCATCTTTTCGCTTGTTTTCTGTTTAGAAGCGCGGAGCTCCTCTCCTTCACCAGCCTCTGTTCTGCGAGCCAAGCATCACCTCCTGTGCGCAAAGCGGTGGCCTGCCGGCGCCCTCCCCCCGCCTGCCCCAGGCTCCCCCGGAGCACCAAAGGGACACAGCCTCATATCCGCCTTTGGATCGTTAATCAGAAAACTCACTTGCCACCTGCTGGGAACACTCATTGTTAGTCGACAGACAGAAACATCTATTTTGAAAGGTGAAAATTTAGGAAGGCAAGAGCACCCGCTATTTTCTTCTTGAAAGTCATCACCACCTTCAGCCTCGTGCTCTGCCGTTCCTTATGGGATACTCACACCGCCCTGAAGAGCTCTGAACCCACACTTTATGCCTACAAAGAGGAGCTGATTTGAATTTGTGGTTTCTCTGTTTTTTAATTTACTGAGGAAGGAAAAAATCTGATCTATATTTTGGCCCATTCAGCAAATTTTCACTAGCATCTGTAGAACCAAATGCATGAACTGATTTTTTTTAAAAAAGAGACCTAAGGACTTCCCTGGTGGCACAGTGGTTAAGAATCCGCCTGCCAGTGCAGGAGACTTGGGTTCGATCCCTGGTCTGGAAAGATCCCACGTGCCGGGGAGCAACTAAGCCCGTGCGCCACAGCTACTGAGCCTGTGTGCCACAACTACTGAAGCCCACGTGCCACAACTGCTGAAGCCTGCGCACCTAGAGCCCGTGCTCCGCAACAAGAGAAGCCACTGCAATGAGAAGCCCGCGCACTGCACCGAAGAGTAGCCCCCGCTCGCTGCAACTAGAGAAAGCCCGCGTGCAGCAACGAAGACCCAACGCAGCCAAAAATAAAATAAATAAATAAATTTATTTTTAAAAAAAGAGAGAGACCCAAGACTCTTATTTTTAAATTGTATCCGAGAGGATTATTTTTCCAGTTTTATTGAGAAATAATTAGCATACATCACCGTATATGTTTAAGGTGTACAGCACAATGGTTTGACTTACATACACTGTGAAGTGATCACAGTTCCTTCAGCTAAAGTCCATCATCCCCTACAGATACAATAAAGAGAAAAGAAAAACATTTCTCCTTGTGACGAGAACTGTTAGGGTTTCCCCTCTTACCTTCCTGTACACCACAGAGCAGCCCTAACTGTAGTCCCCGTGCAGGCATCACACGCCTGGTCCTTATTCACCTTGGAACTGAAGCTGGTACATTTGGACCACCTTCCTCCACCTCCCCCCTGCCTCTGGTGACCCCCAGTCTCATCTGGTTTTCTATCAGCTTGGTGGGTTGGGGGTTGTCATCGTCGCTGTTGTTGTTGTTTTAAAATTCCACGTATAAGAAACATCACACAGCATTTGCCTTTCTCTGACTTGTCTCACTGGGCATCATGCCCTCAAGGTCCATCCGTCTTGTAGCAAATGGTAGGATTTCCTATTTTTTTATAGCTGAGTACTATTCCACTGTATTTTATATATATATATATATAAATACTTCTTTATCCATTCACCCACCAGTGGACACTTGGGTAGCTTCCACGTCTTGGCAGTTGTAAATAATGTTACAATGAACATGGGGGTGCTTATGTATTTTTAAGTTATTGTTTCTATTGCCTTTGGATAAATACCCTGAAGTGGAATTGTTGAATCATATGGTAGTGCTATTTTTCACTTTTGAGGAACCTCCACACTGTTTTCCACAGTCACTGCACCAATTTACATTCCCACCAAAGTTGTACAAGACTTCCCTTTTCTCCACTTCCTCGCCAACACTTTTTATTTTTTGTCTTTTTGATGATAACCATTCTGACAGGTGTGAGGTGATAGTTCATCGTGGTATTGATTTGCATTTCCCTAGTGATTAGTGATGTCGGCATCTGTGCAGGTACCTGCTGGCCATCTGCATGCCTTCTTTGCAAAAATATCTATTCAGATCCTCTGCCCATTTTTTAATTGGATTATTTGGTTTGATGCTATTGAGATGTATGAGTTCTTTATATATTTTGGATATTAACCCTTATCGGATATATGGTTTGCAAATATTTTTCCCGTTTCATAGGCTGTCTTTTTACTTTGTTGATGGTTTCCTTTGCTGTGCAGAAGCTCTTTAGTTTGATTTAGTCCCACTTGTTTCTTTTTTTATTTTGTTGCTTCTGACTTAGGTGTGATCTTCAAGAAATCATTACCAAGACCCATGTCAAGGAGATCTTTCCCTATGTTTTCTTCTAGGAGTTTCACAGTTTTGAGTCTTATGTTTAAGTCTTTAATTCATTTTGAGTAAATTTTTGTGACTGGTGTAAGATTGAGGTCTAGTTTCATTCTTTTGCATGTGAATATCCAATTTTCCCAGCACCATTTATCAAAGAGACTGTCTTTTCTCCAGTGATTATTCTTGGCTCCCTTGTCAAATATTAATTGACTTTATATGCTTGAGTTTACTTCCAGGCTCTCAATTTTGTCTCATTGATCTATATGACTGTTTTTATGCCAATACCATACTGTTTTGATTACTATAGCTTTACAGTATAGCTTGAAATCAGGAAGTGTGATGCCTCCTGCTTTGAGGAGCTGATTTTTATAAAACCTAATTCTGAGACCTTGGTCAATCTCTCAGTCTCCTTAAGTGCCTGTTTCTTAATCAATAAAATATGGAGTTTGGACTATTTGCTGCTATGGTTCATTCCAGGTCTAAAATGCCATTTTCACCAAATTTTAAATCAATCTCACCCTAGGGGTCAAAGCACCTTAAAAGAAAATGGCAGGTCCCAAGTAAAGAGAGCCACGTCTCTGAAGTGTGGCTTGGAGGAGAGTTCCCTTGAGAAGGAATACCCGTTTGGGATTTAAACAGATGAGAAATAAACCTTTGTCATTTTTAAACCTTTATACATTCAGTGGCTTAATTATTACAACAGCTGCTGTTAACTAATACACTTCTGGGCTTTAGTTCCATCATTTAAATGAATGAGAATAATATCCTCTAGGAAATTTTGTGCGGTTTACATTGAACAACGTGTGTGAAAGGCCCCAGGGAGCAGGTGGCACCTTTGGCTCTGTCCCCCTGCCCTGCTGCAGGGGGAGGACACAGAGACCCTTTCTGGCCACGTGGGCAGGAGTGAAGCTGTGCTCCACGAGGTCATCAGCCTGTGTCCCAAGGGAGCCATGTGGGTGCAGCCTCACCCATGCGGCACAGGCCGGGAACGGGGGTGGTGACGTGAGTGTTCCTCCTGCACCCAGGTCACCCCATACGCTTCGTCCACCCACACACACACTCACCCCAGTGCTCTCCCTCGTGTGCGGTTCAACTGCCGCCCTCACCCTGACAACCACGCTGTGCCCTGGGACCAATCGTCATCCCGTGACGACCATGGGCCCTGTGTCCTGGGTCTGCACGGAAGCAGGGGCAGCACGCGTTGAACCTGGACCCTCCTGCTGCCACCACGGTGACACCTCCACCGCCAACAAAACCATAAGGGACCTCACGGCCCACTGGGGCAAACCCATGGTTACAGAGGTGAGCAGAGCCAGAGATCGGGCAGGAGGACACGGGAGACAAGACGACCGTCCCCAGGCAAAGGCGCACGTGTCACAGGGCCACCACCAAGCGCCAATGATTCTCCCACCACAGGAGAGGCCGCGAGCTTGGTCATCAGCGTGCGTGCAGGAAGGACACCACCTCCCAGCACAGCCCGTGCCGCGACGGTGGCTCGTGCCCCGTGGACTCGCCCCGTTTTCCTTACATCTTGAGCTTGACGGCTCCAGGAGCCTTGATTGCACCCCAGGTGGCAGAGATTCTGTCTTCCTATCACTTTTCTTGCCGGTGTCCTCAAAACAGATCTCAGTGCTCTCTTTCCCTACAAATGCTTGGAAGACTCTGAGTGTCCATCACACA
>NW_020173037.1:686789-703177 GCF_003031525.2 Neophocaena asiaeorientalis asiaeorientalis | reverse complement strand
GGTGCCCCCCCCCCCCCGCCCGGGGCCGGGGCCTTCAGAGCCACGCCAGGACACCGTTCCACGAGGCAGCAAACGAGCCTAAAGTCTCGAGCGTTCGGGAGGCCCGGACGAGGTGAGCCTGGTCCCCTGGGCTGGCCTGAGAAGCGCCCACCCTGTGAGCTGGGGCAGCACCGTCTCCCCGAGTGTGGGGGACTCTTCCCCTGCCTGCCCCCAACAATCCCTTGCGCTGATCGCGGCCAGGGTTCCCCGCACGACTCAGTGCTGCTTCTCACGCTGCGTCCTCTCTGCCCTCGGCCCGGCTTCCCTGCCGGTTACTCAGCGAGGCAGGCGGGTCCTGAGTGAGTTCAGACCCTCCCTGTGCCCCTTCAGTCACTTCCTAAAGCCATGCGCTCCCCCAGGAGAACCACGAAGGGTGAGATCTTACTCCTGTTTTCCCTATTGGTGCTTCTCAGTTCTTTCGAGGACCCCCCGAGACTCTGACGAATGACATGGATGCCGCCCCAGAGGAAGGGCAGCCTCGGGGCCCCGGGGCCTCGGCGATGCCCTCTCCCGGGCACCTCCACATGGTGGGGGCCCTCAGCTGCGCCCGCCCCACCCCCGCTCACCTCCCTCCTCCCAGGCCCGGAGCCGAGGACAAACCTCCAGGAGGAAAGAGCAGACCAGCTCGGGGAGAGGCGGGATCAGAGACTGTAATTCAATCTGATACTTGAGGCTTGGCAAGTATACCTCCGGGACTTCTTGAAAACCCCCCGAATCTTTTTCATTTCAGAGCAGTTAAGCCAACCCCAGCGTCCCGGCTCCAGGAAGCCGCGTGGCTCTGGGTTTTACTGCCGTTTCCTCTCCCTGGGCCGGCACCAGCTCCATTCTCGGCGTTTCGGTGCCACAGAGGGGCCCCCGCAAGCCAGCGTGGGCAGGGGCGGGGGGTGGGGGCTGGCCGGCGGGCACATGTGGCTCCCAGGCCGCCGGCCGAGGCACTGATGTCTAGTGTAATCAAAAACATCCAGCGGTAATTTAATGGTTCCCACCAAGCACAGACACAAAGTCTAGCAACCCTTCCCTCCACATACTTAACCCTTGGAGGCAGAGAGAACGGCCGGCAGAAAGGGGAAGTCAATCTCGGGTAGCTGCTACCCTGGGATTTTTTTGCTTTGGGGGTTTTACTCTGATGTTAGAGAGAAAGATGTGAACTCTGGAAACGTGCCAGGAGCAGGATTTACATTAAATGTCTTGTCCAGCTCTGGCCAGGGGGGGGGGGGGGCGGGAGGGAGAAGCCACCCACGCTGGGGAGGCCAGGGCCGCCGAGAGGACCGGCTGCTGCCCTTGGTGGAAAGAGTTTGAATCCGATTTAGATGCTCGGTGAGGGAATTGATTTAAGTGACTCTGAGGCCACTTCCCCACGAGGAGAGAGAGATCACCCCAGTGCTCTCTCTGGGGTGAGGACGCCGGGCACACCCGCCCTGCGTGTGGATTCAGTAACCAGGCTGGTGACAAACGTGGAAGCACGCGCTTGGGAAGAAACCGCCCTTGCGCTTAGAAGTTTTCCTTTTAAATTACAATAAATTTCCCCAAAATTAGTCACCCGCCATTGTCGAAACTTTCCATATCTGATAAGATCGGTGGCGGCTCTTGGCTGTGGCTTGCCATCCGATCTGCAGACACAGACTCACCTGAGGCTCTGCGGTCGAGGCCTCGGCTGGGCCGTCTGCACGCATGTGCACAGAAGCCTACCACGCACCCAGAATCGTGCTGCAGAGAGCACGGTCCTGGGCACACGGTAGGGGTGTTGACGAGATTCCCTGATCCACTAAGTCAGGCTCTCAGCTGGAGGCCCAGTGAGTTTCATTTGCAGAGTCTCCTGGGGTCACTGCCATGCAGCCGGGAGCCGCCGACCTCCCCGGGGCCGCTCACCCTCGACGTGAGCCCAGGAGCGGGGCTGGCCAGGCGCCCTGCTTTGCTTCGTGGCTCTGGCCCTGAGGCGGTGGGCCCTCTCCGGGCGTTGCTCCCTTCACGTGCAGAAGGAGGGTGATAAGGGCGTCATCCTGCAGGTGGAGCAAGTTAACGTTTGAAAAGCCTTCGGAACGGAGAGCGGCGGTTGTGAGCACTGGGTGGGGTCCGTCACGGCTTCACTCTGACATGTGAGCTCCATGACGCAGAACCGACCGCAGTGGCTGAGGAAACCCACGGAATGGGGAGAGGGGGCTGGGCAGGGGTGGGGTTCCTGACAGCGTTTAGCGAGGCCTGGGGGGCAGGGGCTGCGCTCCCCCGGGGAGGAAATCCTTAGCACCAGCGTGCAGAGGGGACTGATCAGGAAATGGTCACGGATGACAGGATCGAATTCTGTGTTTACTTACGAGTTACCAACAGACCCGACACCAGCCCTAACCGGTGGGTCATCCGTCTCAAGCACCATGTCAACCTTCCCGCTAGGCTCTTTCCACTAGGGACTCCTCGGGTGGGCTGGGGCCTCTCAGAGATCACACGCCCACCTGCCCTCCGCGCATCCTGCCTACTCGAGGTCTGTGTGACCTGTCCCAGCCACCCCCACTGACAAGGGAACCAGTGGCCAGCAGCCTGGACCGGGGGCGGGACGGGGTCCTCCGACCCAGACCTGGGTCCTGGTGTGGGCACCACCCTCTCCCCACGTTCTGCTGAGAGCGTTCTCTATCGGATATAAAATATTTGATACACATTTATATAATGCACAGTGGGTATGGTATTTATTTGTTAATTTACATATTTGATAAATATGTACAACTTTATGAGAAACACATGTTACTCTGTCTGGTGGGAGAAGTTGGGTCGGATGAGAACTTAGGTTTCTGTTGTGAAATGAATCCTAAATGACAGCATTTAGCATCGTGTCCCAAGTGAGAACAGCCTCCCAAGAGAAGTCCAGGAAACCGACACAATCACGACGAGAGAATGTGCTGCACCAGACGAATCCGGTCCTATTTTTTCCCCACTTTCTTTGACGTTAAGTGCTGTCTGAGAAAAATGTGATTCAGCGTGCGCCATGTGTCTTTGGTTTCTTTCCGGGGTGTTGCCGCCCGCAGCGACCAGCCTGACCCCGAGGTCCGTGCTTCTGCCTTCCTGAGGGCCCCTGATGAGGGGCACGTCGGCTGGGGCCTCTGTGTTTGTTTCGCTGGGGTCCTTAGAAACCTCTGCTCTGGCCTCAGCCTCGGCCTCCCCTCGGGGGCGGGGCGTCGAGGCGGCCCTGCAGCTGCCCCCGCAGCCAGCCGGGATGCAGGCCGTGCTCGCCCCCGTCCTCCAGCCCCCGCGAGGCTGTGCGCTGCGGCCAGCTCCACCTCCCTGGAAGCCCCCGGCCGCCTCCCGCGCTTCTCAGCACGAACCGCTCCCCTTGGGTGGCTGAGAGGCAGCCGCGCTTTGGCCGGACGCCCCAAACTCCACCCACGGCCCTGTAGTTGCTCTGACATGCGCTGCCCGCGTGTCTGTGGCTGCCTTGCACCTATAACCTCACTGTTTGTACCCCTGGGGGCTTTTTCTACCGAGAAGCACTTTTCTCAGAGGCTTCTCGTGGCAGAGAGGCCAGTCCCGCGGTGACCCCGGTCCCGAGGCAGCCCAGCACCACACAGCCTGAATCACAGCTCCCGTTGGCCGGGAGCAGGTCTAGAAAAGCAGGGGTTTGGGCAGAAACGGGCACTTAACTCAGGCCCGACCCCACCTCCTTCCCTCTGAAAGGCTTCTCCCTCCTGCCCTCTCCTGTCTCCACGGGCTTCCTGCTTCCTAACTGCTTTCTAAAATTAAACCAACGTATTTATCCTGGAACTCAAACCCCTTCAGGCCAGGGCAGTAATTCTCCAAGCGTTTGCATTTTCAGATTTTTATCTCCAATTATGAAATGAAAGCTTTGTGTCTTGTTAAAGGAATGTCTGGTCAAGGGGAGGATTCCTGGGTAAAGCCCCGCTGCACCTCAAATCACACCAAGGGTTCCACGTGCCGGGCTCTGACAGGGCCATGTGCCCACACAGGGCTCAGCCTGGCCCCCAGCCTCCCTCCTGGACCCCCCGGCAGCCCCATCTGGACCCCACACCCTGGGGGCTACTTTGACAACCCCAGACTCCTCCTCCAGTGCTGGTCTAGGGACGGGGTGTGAAGGGGCCTTGACGGGATGAGGGAACGAAGGTGGAGAGGCAAGAGCGGACCCAGAGCGGCTGCGGGCCCAGCAGTCCTCTGCCTTCGCCCCTGGGGAGTGGCAACCCCGTCCTGTGCCGGGAAAGCTGGAGTGACACCAGGTCTAAAGGCCAGAGATCCCACAAGAGGAGAGGAAGCCTTTAGAAGCTGCCCCGTCTGTGCAGCTGTGGTGGTCGTGGTTTGGGGAGGGGGACTGCTCGTCCTCTTTGCTCAGGGCCCCCAGCCTGGGGTGACCCTGCTCCCCGGCCAGCAGCAGATCCCGACCTCTAGGCCTGTACAGTTAGCTTCCTCCACGGCTGTGTCTATGGGGCAGCAGGCTGTGGTGCACTCATCCTAACATAAACGCAGGGAAGTAATAAAAGAAATAATAAAATAAGAGAGGGGGGTGGACAGCTCTGGGCCGGCCAGCTTTGCCTCCGGCCCCGCGGGTTGACACACAGCTAACGGGGATGGAGAAGAAGGTCCTGGGAGCCCTTGACTTGCATTTACAGCCAGTGGGTCAAAAGCACAGGTGACACCCTGCACTGAGACTGGCACCTGAGGTGGGGAGGGTCTGCCTTGGGGGCCTCAAGCTGTGGGCCCCGATTCTGTCTCTGGGAAGGTGGTGTCAGAACTGAGTTGAGTTGTAGGACCTCCAGCTGGTGTCTGAGCATTGCTGGTGGGTGTGAGGAACCCCCTCCCACTCTGGAACTGGTCTCAGAACTCAGAGACCCAGATCTGGATTCGAGCCTCTGAACGTGCATTGCTGGTGGGTGTGAGGAACCCCCTCCCACTCTGGAACTGGTCTCAGAACTCAGATCTGGATTCGAGCCTCTGAACAGTGGCCCCAGTGGCACGAGACCATAGCCACCTTTGATCTGGGCCAGCAGGCACCGGTCCCGCTGGCCTCCACCAACCCAGAGGGCAGGCGCGGGCAGTGGGCATAGCAGGACCCACAAAACCCAGAGCCCAGAGGGGCCTGTTCCGTGAAACGTGCAGACCACCACGCAGGAGCACGGAGGGTGGACAGCCGGGGGGCAGCGTGCGGACCGAAAATGGGGAGGTTTGGAGAGTGCGGGTCACAGCAAGCATGTTCCAGAGCCACCTCGAGCATCTGTTCATGGGCAGGGGAGCACACGGTTGACTGAGTAATGCTAACTTTCAAAGATTTCTTTATCACTTTGATATACTCACAAATGCCTCCACAAAAGACATTTAAAAGAAGACTTGCCATTTTTTCGGAACCCAAACCAGGCTAATGTCTCTGTAAATACCATAAGGAAACATTGCTTAATAGGTGGTACTGTCTACCGCACGGGGTGCAGGGCTCGTCCTTCCAAAAGTAAATATTGGCGTATAAAGAAAACGGTGGGATTGGTTAAGCCAGTTTTTCAGGCCCAGTGCAGAAAAGTAAAAATCTGATTTATTTCTTCCCCTGTTCTGTTCTATTAAAATGAAATCATGCAGAAAGCAGCTTTCCCATATGTGTGCATGTTTCATAAAGGTGAGGCAGACTGCAAGTGAACAGCCCTCGAAGTACGATGCCCACGGCAGCTGCTTGATGTGTGTGGCACGGAAGCCAGGTTTCCTCGGAGGGTCTCGGTCAACAGTTTGCTGAAGCCAGCTCTCTCTCCCGCCCGGGACAGATTACTCTGCCCACCTCTTCATGGCCCTCCTGAGTGACAGCACGCTGGGAGCTTAGATCAGCCATGCAGGGGGTTTCCCACCATGGAAACCAACAGACCTTACACCCAGGGCTTCTGATCCCCAGAGACCTGTCAACCATCCAGCAGCCCCACTGGGAAAATGAGGCTGTAGAGCAGAAATAGACAGAAAAGGGCGCCTGCCTGACTTGGGGCTCAAGCCAGGAAGCGTTCTTGGGTTTCTTAATGGTTGGAAGAACCATCCACAAACACTGTTATCAAACGCTGAACGATCTTGGAAACTAGCTCTTGCTGCAGGTTTAATAATGTTTTAAATAAATTCAGCCTAAAGTTACAAGGCAAAACCGTGCTCATATATAACACTTTTAATGCGGTAAAGTCATTTCATCAACAGCTAACGTTGTTGGAATCACAAGTAGTGTCAAGGTGCTTTATACACTTTCTGTGTTGTTAAAATTTAAAACAAGAAACGATCTCCGTTCCCACACGTACCGCCAGGAGGCGCATCTTCTCGACTCTCACAGCCATGGCAGCAAGTCCCGTTGCAAGTATAAAGGAAATTTCCATATTACAAAATCAGCTTAGGCTTTCTGGGTCTGGAACAGGATGGCGTAAGCCTACTTTTCTCTGCTATGTCCTCTAACTGCAACTAAATAACCCTGGAAATTATCAACAGAGAATGATAAAAGGACCGTAAAGCCTGGAAAGAAAGAAGGGGGCTGACTGGAGACTTGAGGAAAAGCAGTGTGACTCCCCAGGCTCCCTTTATCTGCCATAGGTCTCGGACTAAGGGGCCAGAGAAGACTGCAACTCAGAACCACCAAGAGGCAAGGACGAAAAACATTTCTCACTTCTCTCTTTAGCCAGAGGCCTGGGAAAGAGGAAACCCAAGTTCCTCTCCCCAAGCTGGGTCACTGGCAGGTAGGCCAGCCCACCAGCAGGGCCAGCCCTCCCCCAACTGCATGAGGAATCTCGCTCCAGCTGCTCCTGAGCTTCTGCCCCAGCAACACAAGGCAACCCAGAAGAATGCTGTCCATCCCTGTGGGCAACACCAACAGGGATTGAAAGGGAGCCCCAGCGGTGCCAGAAGAACGTCGGACCAGAGGAGCACAGCAAGCGTTCTGAAAGGTGAATTGATGTCGGAACCAGTAGGCCAGCACCATGTGCTAACCCTAAACAGAAAACTACCTGCTAACCAATCTCCTGAAACAAATGCAAACGTAGACATTCTCAGCAAAGAAATGAAGTTATAAAAAAAGAATTAAATGGAAATAGCAGAAAAGAAAAACACAATAATCAAAATGTTGAAAGTAGTTGATAAACTCAATAGTTGAATGGTGAAATGAGATAACACACTCAGTGAGCTTGAAGACAAATCATTAGAATTTACTCAATCTGAACAGAGAAAAAATAGGCTTCAAAAATGAACAGATTATCGGAGTCTGTGGGATACTAAAAGATCCAACATTTATATTATTAGAGTCCCAAAGGAGGGGAGGTAGGAATGTGGGACTAAAAACTTTCCAAATTTGGTAAAATACATAAAACTATAGATTCAAGAAGATGAGAGAAACCTAAATGTAATGAACCCAAAGAAATCCACACAAGTACATCAAAATCCACACAAGTACATCAAAATCCACACAAGTACATCAAAATGGAATTTCTGAAAACTAAAGACAAAGAAAAAGTCTTAAAAATGGCCAGAGAGAAATGACGCATTACTTATGAAAGAACAAGAGTTTATGGCAGCACATTTCTCATCTGAAACCTAGGAGACCAGAAGGAAGAAGCACAGCAATTTTCAAGTGCTGAGAGGAAAGAACTGTCAACTGGAATCTTATATCTGAGTAAACTACACTTAAAGAATGAAGAGGAAATAAAAAATTCTTAGACAAGGAAAACTAAGATACTTTGTCACTAGCAGACCTATTTTAAAGACTGGCAAAATGAAGCTCTACGAAAGTAAAGAGAATGATAATAAAAGAAGGCTGGAAATTCCAAGGAAAAAAAAGGAGCAAGAGAAAGACTGAAAATAAAAGTAAATATGATAGACTATTCTTTGATGAGTTACTTTAATCATATTTTATGATTGAAGCAAAATTTGTAACACCATTGGATATGGTGCTAATGTATGTAAAGGAAATATTTAAGCCAAATATATTTTAAAACTGGAGAAAGAAAAGGGACCTTAACTGAAGTAAGGTCTATGCTTCATTCAAAGTGATAAAATGTCAATACCAGTAAGCAGTGATGTCACATGAGTATACGATAATACATAGAACAATCAGAAATAACACTGTAGGGACTTCCCTGGTGGTCCAGTGGTTAAGAACCCGCCTTCCAATGCAGGGGATGCGAGTTCGATCGCTGGTCAGGGAACCAAGATGCCACATGCCACGGAGCAACTAAGACCACACACCGCAACTAGAGAGAAGCTGGCGCACTGCAATGAAAGATCCCACATGCCACATCTAAGACCCAATGCAGCCAAAAATAAATAAATAATCAGAGAATCAAAAATAAACTGTCTCTCTTCTGGCAATAAGCATGCTTTTTAAAAAAGAAAAGAAATAACACTGTACAAAGTTGTATGCTCAAAAATGTTATAAATAAAAAAAATGTTATAAAGAGGTCAACACGGAATTCTAAAAAAATGTTAAAATTAGACATAGGAAAGCAATAAATCAAAAGAAGTGAGAAACAGAGAGAATAAACAGGAAAGAAATAATAAAGAGCAGACCTAAGCCCTACCATATTAATAATTTTTTTTTTTTTTGGCTGTGCCGGGTCTTTGTTGTGGCAGGTGGGCTCCTTAGTTGCAGCTCGTAGGTCCTTTAGTTGTGGCTCAAGGACTCCTTAGTTGTGGCAGGCAGGCTCAGCATGCAAACTCTTAGTTGCGGCATGCATGTGGGATCTAGTTCCCTGACCAGTGATTGAACATGGGCCCCCTGAATTGGGAGCGCAGAGTCTTCACCACTGTGCCACCAGGGAAGTCCCAATAGTTACTTTAAATGTAAATCGTCTAAATACACCAAGAAAAGCACACAGGTTGACATGTTGGATTAAGAAAAAAGAAACATGACCCAAATAAATGAGTACAACACACTCTCTTGAAACATAACAACATAGGTATGTTTAAATTAAAAGGATAGGAGAGGGAAGAGATATGGGGATATATGTATATATATAGCTGATTCACTTTGTTATAAAGCAGAAACACACCATTGTAAAGCAATTATACTCCAATAAAGATGTAAAAAAAAAAAAAGATAGGAAAGGACATATGATGCAACATGAATTTTTAAGAAATAGGAAAGCTTACATTAATATCAGATGAAGTAGATTTCAGAGCAAAGAAGATTACTAGGGTAAAAAGAGGAACATTACATCAATCCTTCAAGAATATATAGAAATTCTAAACCTGTATACATGAAACACCAGAGCTTCAATGAATAGAGCTGAAAGAAAAAAAATAAACTAATTATAGTTGAGGACCACAACACACACTCTCAGAAACTGATAGAGCTGTAGAATATTACAACTAACATCACACTTATTGAAAAACTGAGCACTTTCCCTCTAAGATCAGAAGCGATGCAGGATGCCTCATCTCAGCACTCATTTAACATAGTTCTGCACATTCCAGCCAATGCAATAAGGCAAGACAAAGAAATAGAAGATGTACAGATTGGAAAGGAAGAAATAAAACTGTGTCTATTTGCAGATGACATGACTGTCTATGTAAATATCCTAAGGAATCTACCAAGAGAACTCATAGAACTAATAAGTGAGTTTTGATAAGCTTTCAGGATACAAAACCAGCACACAAAAATCAGTTTCACCTTTATCTACTGAAAACAAACAAATTGAAATCAAAATTTTAAAAACACTGCCAATTATAATATCTTCAAAGAAAATTAAACACGTAGCTACAAATCCAACAAAACATGAATAGGGTTATGATGAAAATTGGAAAGTAATGATGAAAGAAATTTAAAAAGTCATAAATACTTGAATAGACATATTGTGCTCATAGACTAAAGGACTCAACATAGAGAAGTTGTCAATTTTCCTAAATTTATATACAGGTTTAATACAATTTCGACAAAATCTCAGGAAGGTTTGTTTTAGAGACAGACAAAATTATACGAATAAGGATTGGTTCTAGAAGAGCCAAATTCATTTTCAAAAAGTAGAATAAAGTAAGAGGAATCACTCTTCCCCATGTTAGGGATCACTCTACAGCCACAGCAATCAAGAGAGTGTGGTGTTGGCCGAGGGATAGACACATACATCAGTGGGACAGAATAGAGAACACAGAAATAAATTCACACAAATACTCCTAGTTGATACTTGGCAAAGGAGCAAAAGCAATTCAACAAGGGAAGGAAAGCCTTTTTTTAAACTTTTTCTTTTATTTCCTTATTTTTTATTAATTTTATTTATTTATTTATTGACTGTGTTGGGTCTTCGTTGCTGTGCGCAGGCTTTCTCTAGTTGTGGCGAGTAGGGGCTACTCTTCGTTGCAGTGCGCGGGCTTCTCGTGGCAGTGACTTCTCTTGTTGTGGAGCACAGGCTCTAGAGCGCAGGCTCAGTAGTTGTGGCGCACGGGCTTAACTGCTCTGCGGCATGTGGGATCTTCCCAGACCAGGGATCAAACCTGTGTCCGTGCATTGGCAGGCAGATTCTTAACCACTGAACCACCAGGGAAGTCCCAGGAAAGTCTTTTCAACAAATATTGCTGGAGCATTTAGACATCTATAGGCAAAAACATAACACCTTACACAAAAGTCAACTTAGAATGGATCATGGACTTAAATATAAAATATAGGACTATAAAACTTCTAGGGAAAATTTTGGAGGACCTTGTGCTAGGCAAAGTTGTCTTACCCTTGACCCCAACAGTGTCACGTGTAAAAGGAAAAAGAATTGATAAAATAGACCTCATCGACATTTCAAACGTTTGCTCTGCAGAAGATTCTGTTAAAAGGATGAAAAGACAAGCTACGGAAGGGAGAAAATATTTACAAAACATATAATCAACAAAGGACTGGTACCTAGATTATCTAAAGAACTCTCAAGCCTCAACTTAAATAAAATGAAATATCCAATTAGAAAATTAGACATTTCCAATAGGAATGTTTTCTTCAATAGACATGAAGAAGCATTTCACTGAAGAGGCCATACAGATGGTGAATAGGCCCATGAAAAGTTTTTCATCACCATTAGCCACTAGAGAAATGCAAAGTAAAAACATGAGATATAACTACCTACTTCTCAGAAGACTCAGTAAAAATGGTGTGAACATCAAATGCTGGCAAAGATACAGAGAACCTGGGTCACTGATGCATTGCTGGTGGGAATGTAAAATGGGTTGGCCACTCTGGAAAACACATTGGCAGTTCCTTTTGAACCTAAAAGTGAAATTACCACATGACCCAAAGTGCATTCTTGGGCACGTATCCAAGAACAATGAAAATTTATTTTCACACAGAAACTTGCACGTGAATAATCACGGCAGCTTTGTTCATAGTGGCCCAAAACTCAACGTTACCCCAATACCCTTCAATGGACTGCAGTACCTCAATACTGTGGGATACTGACCACAATAAAGAGAACCACTGAACCACTCAGTTAGAATGAACCGCAAAGACGTATGTTGAGTAAAAACAGCCAGTCTCAAAAAATACATATTGCATGAACCCATTTATATAAAATCTGTGAAATAATTACAGAGAGGGAGAATGGTGGTCGCTAAGGATTAGAGATAGAAATAGACGTGTAGCTGTGCCTATTATGGGGTAGCACAAGAGAGCCCTGCAGTGATGACACGAGATGACATCTTGATTGTGGTGGTGGTTACACAAAGCTACACACACGATCAAACTGCACAGAGCCAAACACACACACCCACACACAGGTGTGTGTGTAACCAGTGAAATGTGAATAAGCTTCCCAGATGGTTCCCACAACGACTTCCTGGGTTTGACGTTGTACTGTATTTATGCATAAAGATAGCATCGGAGGAGGCTGGATCAAGGGTGCGGGGGACATCTCTACATTTCCATGCAACTTCCTGTGAATCTATAATTATTTCAAAATAAAAAATTATTTTAAAAAAGACATATAAAGGTAATGGGATTGATTCTTTATACACTCAGATATGCAAGGAAAATATAGCTTCATTCTTTTCTTAACTACTGTGATCTTGCTTTAATCTCCACATGACTGATATCAAGAGAGGAAAATAATATGTTTTCTAATTTAAAGTATTTCTATTTCTCCTGGTTTAAAAGAATAGCTACACAAGGGCCATATTTTTTATAGACGAATACTGAATAGTTGTGGAATTAAAGTGACATGAAATACATGAAATACATGGGAATTAAAGTGACATGACGCTCGGGATTTGCTCCCAAATGTTTTAAAAAGAAAAGGAAAAGGAAAAAGAAGAGAAATGATAAGTGAAGGAAACATGGCAAAGTTTTGATAATTTTAGGATCTAGATAAATGTGGTTTGTTATATTATTTTCTTAATTTTTGTGTGATGTTTGAAAATATTCATTAAATAATTTTCTTTTAAAAAACCTATTAGGGTTTGTTGGCGCAGTGGTTAAGAATCCGCCTGCCAATGCAGGGGACACAGGTTCGAGCCCTGATCTGGGAAGATCCCACATGCCGCGGAGCAACTAGCCCCGTGCACCACAACTACTGAGCCTGCGCTCTAGGGCCCATGTGCCACAAATGCTGAGCCCACGTGCCACAGCTACTGAAGCCCATGTGCTTAGAGCCCATGCTCTGCAACAAGAGAAGCCACCACAGAGAAGCCCACGCACTGCAACGAAGCGTAGCCCCCGCTTGCCACAAGTAGAGAAAGCCCGCGTGCGGCAACAAAGACCCAACACAGCCAAAATAAATAAATTATTTTTTAAAACCTATTAAACTGTGCCATTGAGAGCCTTCCACCCAACTTCAATACGAAGTGATAAATCTGCAATGTAAAAGCATCATCAAGAGAAGAACTTAATTGAATTCAATAAATGGATTCCAAGTAATGAATATGTTCAATTAAAGTCATGTGCTCATGGATTAATATCAATATTTGGCAGTGACTGTGTGAAAAGACATTTTTCAAAGGCCAAATATGTGAAATCTCATCCCAGGTCTGCATAAATAGATGGACACTTGCCACCAATTTTGGTGACAGAGAACCCTGACCGTGAGCTCACCAGGTGAAATGTTACCCTCCCACGAAAGAACTCTGTTCTCGTTAGCAGACCTTCTTATAAAATATTGTACACAAAGATTATATTTTGAATTTTGTCAATAAAAAAACCGTGGACATTTGTTTTCTCTCTCCTTATATAAGCAGTTATATAATATCCTCAAAGTTGCCTCTTGGCTCGAAAAACCTAAACTATTTACCACAGTAAAAGTTTTACCGAAAGGGCTGGCCGGGGATGGTATAGAGGACGGCTTTCCTCTGCGACGGTGCAGCAGCTCCAGACACATGGAGAGACCCTGGGAGCAGGCTGCTCGCCCACTGCAGACCCCACGTGTCTGAGGGCACAGTTGGCTTTAGAGGTGCCCTGGCCATCAGGCAGGCCCTGGGGGTTGTGGAGGTCAGCCTTCCTATGGCTGGTGCTGTCTTCGCTGAAGCATCCAGTCCCACACACTCCCTGCGGCATCCCCAGAAGCAGGGTCCCATTTCCGGAGGGCACGTCAGGAGGCCCGTGTCGAGCATGAACCACAGTGGTCAGTCACAGCCGACCGAACCCGAGGTTCAAGGTCAGGGCCTTGCACACGCGGCCTCCCGCCCCTCCTCCCCGGCAGGTCTGGTGCGTGACCAGCAGCTGCTTTAGGGAGCCCCTCAGCCCCTCAGTGAAGTGGTGGTGTTTCCAGAGCACAGACTTTGTGAGCTACCCACCCAGGGAACCCAGGGGGCAGGCAAGTCCGCGTGGGCTCGGTGAGACGCTGCCCTCATGCGGGCCTGGTCAGATCGGGGGCGCTGGGGACAGGCCGACAGCCAGGGGGTCGGGCAGCTCACACCACGGAGTTGTTTTTAATTATTCTAAACAGCCCACCGGCTCCCTTGGACCAGGTGGCTGGATCCCTTCAAAGTAGAGAACGGGTTTTGTCGTATGAAAGAAAAATAAGTGAGCCCACTATACTTGGATCCACAAGAGCAGAGTTAACCACCGAAATCTGAATTCTCGTAAATCACAGCTTTTTGAGAAAGCCAGTCCTCTTGGTTGTCGCACCGTGGACGGGCCAGGCTGTGCCCTCATCAAACAGATCTCCCCCCCGCCCCGCCCGCACAGACGCCCCCCGGCCTCACCCCTGCCTGGGGCTGGCACCACGAGGTTGGGGGCGCCGGGACTCGTGGGTCCCGCAGTGCAGGTGTGGCTGACGGGCTGCACTTCTGGGGATCATGCCACACAGCAGAGGAGCTCCGTCAGAGGGCGGGGCGATCGCAGACCCGGCTCAGCGAAGCACTGGAGCAGACAGTGCCGGGCGGATCGGCGGGTGGGGACCAGGGCTGTGCTCACGCATCAGGTGGGCCCAGGGTCACACTCATCTCTTCTCAATGGGACGGACAAAGGAAAATGTAAGAAAGTGATATATGAAGAATAAAGTCCCTGAAACACTTGTATCACCCCCATGAAGACTCACACAGGACGTGATCAACGTCCCCTATATAGAGATGCACGTGACACATTCCTCTCAGAGCTGAGAGGACGCAAGTCAAGACTCAAACTGGTCTCCTTGTATCATGATATGATGGAAAGCACGTGACTCACAGTGTTTTCGTTAATTTTTTTCTCTCTCTATCTACCCAGGTTGCCAGCGGTTTCAAAGTTAAGGCTCAGAGCAGCACTGGTCTCCGATTATGGCGATGTCCTCCTTCCCATCCTTTGGCTTCTCCTTCCTTACCCTTGGTTTAATGGTCCTGTCGTATGTGAGCTTTAACCTAGGCAACTTCAAATACTTCTGCTAAAATAAGCAGCATGTAATGATTACATTATTTGGTACGTTTGCAAAGTATGAACCCGCAGAGAGTAGTGGCAGAGGTCTAGAGGGCAGAAGGAAGAAATCGTAGGTAGCTTTACCCCTGCCCTGAGGCCCCTGCAAGGATGGCAAGGCCGCCGTGCGAGAGGCTCTGACCTCAGCAGCTCCAGGCCAGCTGCGGAGGCCAAGGGGAGGGCGATGCAGGGTCCTGGGCTCCGGGCCAGGTTGGTGGGGGTGACTGACAGGCACCGAAGGCTTTACAGACTATGTTGTGTTTTCAAGCTGCATTCAGACCAGAAACATTTGAGACGATGAAGACAACCAAGGTCACCTTAAAACAGAACCTTTTTAAATCCTTTTTTAAAAATGTGTAAATCATTGAAACCCTGAAAATACATAAGGTGCCTCTTTTCTTTTTTCAAATTTAGTGCTTCTGTCGAAATCCACACAGATTTCAGAGCCAATAGAAAAGAAGCACGTTGTTTGCTTCTCACAGTGTTGTGCAGTCACGGGCTTCTCCTGGGACTGAGGACCGTGGCCGTGGCCCCCCGCAACCTGCGAGCCAGACTGCCCTCCACTGCCATCCCGGATCCGCTTCCGGATCTGGAGCCGGCACTCAGCCTGCTTTAAGGGAAGGATGCGAACCAGGATGTGGCTGGTGAAAACCTCGTTAGCAAAAGTAGGGGCCCCTTCCGTGAGCCCGACACCCTCATAACTGCTCTGAGCCCCCTGACAAGCCACCGGCCCCGTGCCTCAGGATCAGAGAGGTGCAGCCCTGCCCTGAGGCCACACAGACCGAGTGCAGAGGGGAGGCTGGAATCCTGCCCAGCCAGAGCAGAGCTTTCTCTGTTTGTTTGCTTTGCTGCTCATCTTTCCAGGATCCCACCCCTCATCGGTGATGCTCTCAGAGCACCTGGTCCCAGCCATTTATACTCTGTGTGGTCCTCCGTCAGCCTCTCTCCGGCAGTGTCACGTGTGCACTCTCTAACCGCAGACGCGTCCACGACGTCTGGGCCCGGTTCAGCTAAGCAGGGATCTGGGACGTTGCTTCCTTACAGAAGTGTGATCTCAGGTCCAGAAAGATCACAACGTGCTCAGATCACACAGACACACGACTCTTAGAAAAAACTCTTCATCCTTAAAAGTCATAAGCTTCCTGAAACAAAATTAGCAACTGTTTTATAATTTTAAGGTTGAGAATAAAACCTTTTCATTAACACTCAAAACCCTGAGGGGGCGGATCCAGTAACAAATTTCTTGTGAGTTACCAGAGGAAGCCTGAGGGCTCCAAGTGGGGCTCCTTGGAAAGGACTCTTCCCCAGAGGAATTTCCAGCCTCAGTGAGCATGTCGGGGGAGGGGGCTCCTGGCCCCACGCTCCCCTGCGGGTCAAAGCTCAGGCCTGGCCGCGAGCTGCACGGAAAGCCACAGGGCCCTTCCCAGGCCCAGGGCAAGGCCCCCATGCCGGGGAAGGGGGCCACCCCCACCCCGGGAAGCCGTGGTCCCACGCTGTGGCGGGGACCCCAGAGGCCGCCTGGCCTCTTCTCCTACAGCCGCGCTGGCGTGTTTTCACTCACACGGGC
>NW_020173037.1:616641-686763 GCF_003031525.2 Neophocaena asiaeorientalis asiaeorientalis | reverse complement strand
CAGGCCCCCCACAGAGGCAGAGCAGATCAATAGCCCTTCCCCACCAGGTGCTGACAAAGCGCTGGCATGCGTTCCCTGGGAGCCTGTGGGGGATGCAGCCCCACCCTGGCTGGCAGAGGGCCTGGCCCGCGGCCTCAGGAGCCCCTGATCTCAGCTGCCTGGGCCACCCCACACCCCCCATTTCCCCGTTTGCTGGAAAGAGACAAGCCGACCCCCAAGTAAACAGTCCTTGAGGAGCCGGGCATTCTCCCCCAGTTAATATCACCGAGGCACAAGTTTCGTCCTGCAGGCACCTGTGGGCTGGCCAGAAGCGCGTGTGTGCAGACAGGCAGAAGTCCACCTCCGAAACCAGCGGGAATCCCAGCGTGAAAACTCCACTCCCACACGTGAAGTTAAACATTTTGCTAAATTACCATTAACTGCCTTCATTCCCTCTTGGATGGAAATCAACTTGAAAGGGCCTCGTATGAGAAAAGAAGCATGATTGTGAAAGTCAGGAATCAGAGGCTGAGAACCTGGCCCCCAGGAAAGACTGAACCTCTGCCCTTGCAGACCCCTCCTCCCCCGGAGACCCCTCCCTGTGGCCATCTGTTTCCCAGGAGCTGGGGCCCAGCACCAGCCGGGAGTTCGGCTGCACGCCTGCCGCCACCTGCCTGTGGGTCCACCCCCCAACCTCTCGCGCACAGGCTCCCTGCCCCTGCCCTTGCCATCCGTCCAGATCTGGGCGCTGAAGCCCGGCCCTCTTGCTGGGGTCGCAGCCCCGAGGCCTGAGGCGTCCTGCCCCCGCTGCCTGCATGCGCTGGAGGGAGGAGGGCTCCCCACCTGGGGGGAGTTACCTCGGGCCCTGGGATGGGTAGCTGGAACTGCAGGCACTCTGCTGACAGTGGGACTTCAAGGGACTTAGATCAAAATACTTATGTAAACTTGTAAAGGTTTAGAAAAAAATCAGACCAAAAAAATCTATGCAAATGTAAGAATCCATGAATTCCACTGCAGACAAACCATTTCCAGGCAGCGTGCAGAGCTGCTGAATCACCCACACACCCAGCTCTGTTTCTCATACAGAGAGAAGTGCATTTTGCTTGGAGATATATATGTATTCCATTCCAAATATTATATATTTTTATATATACTTATAAATATCTGTGTATGTATTTAGTACATTAGATGTAATATCTATCCATGGACGTGCAGCCTCCAGACTGCGAGCGATAAGGTTCTGCTGTCTACAAGACCCCCGTCTGTGCTAACTTGTTGCAGCAGCAGGAACAGAGTAAGACGCCCACAAAGGGCCCTGGCCCAGCACCTTCTCACGGCTCATTTAGACCTGGGCCAGCGCTGGCCACCATGCAGAACAAAATGTGCAGCTATACTTGCATCCAGCTTCTCTCCTCCTGGGAAGAGCTGTTCCCACCCCTCAAGGCCCCGTTCCCGGCCAGGCAGGGGAGAGCCGGCTCAGGCTCACAGCAAGTGCTTCCTCCAGGCAGTCCCTGGGCAATGCTCCCCCAGCCCTCCCAGCCCTGGCCCGCCTCCTTCTGACCTCTGAGCCGCTCCTCCCTGGAGAAACACCTCCGAAGGGAGGGGACCCTGGCCAGGGCTGCCTGCCGCTCATTTGGTGCTGTGGCCCGACTCTGTCTGACGGCTTCTTCTGTCTCCGCTTTCACTGCTCTGAGATTTCCGTTTCAGTCCACCTCCTGAACTCCACACCAGGGCCCCTGCTCGGCCTCTTCCAACCCACACTTTCACTTGAGGGAAGTAACTTGGCTTCTTAAATCTGCCCTCCATCACCAACACACTCTCTTTGGCAAGAGTCACCCGTTCCTCTGTGGAGGAAGAACCTCATTTACTCAGGCTGCAGGTACAGGACTCCACGCTACAGGCAGCCGCCACCTCGCTCAGGGAGGGCCCTTCACACATTTAACGCTTGGTGTCATCACTTCACCCTGTTTCTCACCTACCTCCTCCCACTTGGACTCACCCTCTCAATTGGCATCACTTTGGGAAGGAGAACTTTTAAACATAATTTTAGTAATTAACTCTGCTCTTACATGAATTTGATTCTGTATCTATACCAAGAATTGCTGGGTGACTCTAAATTAAAAATCTTCATGTACCTGGAAAAGTGCTGAATCTGACCAAGTGTTGAATATGCTCAAGAAATATCTGAAAGATGGATCCATTTATCCATCCATCCATTTACCCATCCATATATCAAAGATGGATGGATGGGTGGATGGATGGATGGATGGGTAAATGGATGGATGGATGGATGGATACATGGATGGATGGATGGATGGATGGGTGGATGGATGGATGGATGGGTGGATGGATGGATTGATGGACAAATGGGTGGATGGATGGATGGATAAATGGATGGGTAGATGGGTGGATGGATGGGTGGATGGATGGATGGATGGATAAATGGGTGGATGGATGGATAAATGGATGGATGGATGGATAAATGGGTGGATGGATGGATGTATAAATGGATGGATGGATAAATGGATGGATGGGTGGAAGAAAGGATAGATGGATAAATGGATGGATGGGTGGGTGGATGGATGGATGGATGGATGGATGGATGGATAAATGGATGGGTGGATGGATGGGTGGGTGGATGGATGGATGGATGGATGGATAAATGGATGGAGAGATGGAAGGAAGGACAGACCGATGAATGGATGGATGGGTGGGTGGATGGATCAATGGATGGATGGATAAATGGATGAGTGGATGGATGGTCCAACACTTAGCACGCCCAGGGATGCCGGCATCTCTTCACTTTGGGTTACAGTTCCAGGGAGGGAGGTAAGAGATGAGGGGCATGGAGCTGTTCCTGACCCAGGGGAGCTGTCCCCTCCCCATGAGGTCTCCAGTCATTTCCAGAGGGTCTGTGTGTAGAGCTTTATAACACATCCACGAGCTACAGGGGCTTGAGCTGATTGGAATTAAAGAAATCGGTCATCCTAGTCAATACTAACATTGCAGTGTGCCAGCCACACCTCCAATGCTCAGTGGCCACACGCGGTCAGTGGCCGCCATACTGGAACACTTCAGCTTCACAGAAATCTTACTGGTCAGTGAAGATACAGAGGTTACGTTCTGCGGGACAAGAAAACGTGAGGAAGCCATTTATGGCCCCCCAGAACCCCTCCCCTGAGCAGTGACCTGCTCACCCCAGCCAGGGCTCTGGCCTCATTCCATCGTGACCAGTGCTGGGCAAGGGAAACGGCCTTCGTTTGGGTGTATAATAGGAAACACACATCTGGTCTCCTTCCAGGTTCCTGGCACAGAGCTCTGAAAACCCTTGGAATTTCCTGAGTGATGGGAGCGTCTTTTGTTATTCATAACAAGGCCCTTTGGAGCAAAGCTAAATTTATGCTAATGAGGTGACTCTGGCGAGGCCCTGGGCAATTTCAGGAGGCGGGTGTGGCCAGAAACACCAAATCTGAAGTCGTCCGGGCAGAAGTGAGGGGGCCTGGGCGCCACCTTTGAACCTGTGTCTGCACTGGGGACTCTGGTGGGACTGAGCCCCTACCCGCGGGGTCTGCTCGGGCTACAGGAATTGGCATCAGAACTGAGTTGTTGGCCCAGCTGGTGTCAGAGAATCAGGGAACTGACGGCTGTGAGGAAAAACCTTCTCAGTTCGAAACAGAGAAAACAGTCTCCCCTGTCCTCTCTCAACCAAGAGACTGTGGGGTGGTGTTCTGGTCATGCGGTGCCTGAGAGATGCTGCCCTTGACTGGGATGGGGGGATCCACGTGTGCGCAGGCTGCAGGCAGCTTTGCTACCGGCCGCATGACAGGCTCTGCATAAGTGCAAGGGGCCAGCAGCTCCAGGTGACCTTTCCTGCAGCTGCATCGACCTCCAGATTCGCCAGGCTTAACTCAAGAGATGGTGGGCTGGGCAGAACAAGTGAGGTTTTGTTCGGAGTAATTATATTCTGACCTGAGAACTGTGAAAGCTATTTTCAATTTGAGAGACGGGGAAATTTTAAGTGCTTTTGCCGAAAACATGCAGATCATTGAATCCTATGTCCTCTTTTCTTTAAATACAGGTAGAATGAAACCCAGAAATAATAGTGGCAACGATACGTAATACTCTTCCGGAATCTTTCTTTCACAAGCCTCGAGCCTGCACACACAGATGAACCTGCATGCCCCCCACCCAGGACCTCTCTGTCGAGCAAGGGAAGGCGAGCTGAGGGGTGTGGCCTTCATCGCGCCCCTGTCGCAGGGAGGAGGGGGACGTGGCCCTGTGCACCGCGGCACCTGCAGCCGCTCACAGCACTGCCCGGGCGGCCACTCTGTTCTGCTGGCAGCTCCCTCCCTCTGTGAAGCCCTGAAAGCAGCTTCTGCCCTTCCAGGCTGAGGGCTCCACGGACTTGACACATCGGCCTCCCACCCCCTAAGGGGCCCCCACGTGCGAGATAACGGAACGCCGTATCAGTCAGGGAATTCGAGGAGACAGAGCCAGGAGGCTGTCTGCACCTACATCTGCTCTACGTATCTATACATGTATCGATGCCGATGCTGATGTTAATATATATGAACAACGAGAGAGATTAATTATAAGGAATTGGCTCACGTGACTATCTATAGCTGCTGGTGAGTCCCAAACCTGCAGAGAAGACAGCTGATGTCCCAGTTCAAGGCCACGGGCCGAACCGATGGGAAACAAGGAAGCGAAGACCCTCCACACCCAAAGGCCACCAGGCAGGAGAATTTTCTCTTACTCGGGGGAGGCCAGCCCTCTGTTCTATTCTTTCTACTGATTGACGAGGTCCACCCTCCGGAAGAACCATCTGCTTACTCAAAGGATTCAAATGTTAACCTCTCCAAACACACCCCCGCCCAGGAACACTCAGATCAAGGTTTGATCGGGTACCTGGGGCCCCGGGGCCCAGTCACGCTGACACAGAGCAAACCATCACCCCCGGGTGCACACCAGGCAGAAGGGCTCCCAGGGCAGCTCACAGAGGGCCGGTGCCCAGGGTGCTCGGTCCTCCCCTGAACCATCGGAGGCCATGGCAGAGCCCAGGCCCCCGAGAAGCTCGCGCAGATTTCCTCTCGGGGCCCAAGTCTCCACTCAGACGAGCTGGAATCCCCGCCCGTGAATGCCGGGGCTGCCGTCCACCCCACAGAGGGCCAGTCCCCCCGGCCGAGGGCACAGCCGCCCGCCCCCCTGGCTCCCTCGAGAGTCCCCAGCGTCGGCCTCGCAGGAACCCGCAGCTGCCCCACCTCCCGCCCCACCAGGAAGATGCTTGGCCCTCCGTCCTGCATCCGCTCAGAAGCCCCAACAGGCTGGGCCTCGGGAGCGTGTGCCGACCTCTTGGCTGTGCAGCCGTCGTGGAAGCCCGAAGGGTTGAGCCGCCTGACCATGACCACCGAGAGATCCAAGCACAGCCCCCCTCCCCCCCGAGAGACCGGGGGCGCTCCAGGACCCTTCAGTCCTCATCCCTCGCCATGGAGCTGTCACCGCGCCGGTACACGGGGTCCCACTCCTGCGCCCTCCACTGGGGCCCAGGCTCCTGCTGAAGCCGCAGGGGGCAGGGCCCTGCGTGCCCCCCACCCCGGCCCACCCGCTAATGGCAGTAGCACTGTCCCAGCATCAGGAACAGCAAGCATGCGCCCACACCTCCCCAAACACCCCTCGAGGGACGAGGACCAGCAGCCAGGGCTCCCCGAGAAGGCAGTGCCCAATCCCCACAAAACCCTCAGACGGATTTTCCGTCCACGAGTGAGTCAAGGCCAGACGGGTGAGTCAGCACCTGGACTCCGCGGCTCCTGGCCTGGCCGCCTCCCTGCAGATCTGCACGTCTGAGCTCCGGCTCAGGCTGGAACGGCCCCACGGACGGCGCCAGACCACCTAGCAGGTGAAAGTCTGGACGCTTCACAGAAAAGTCAGCTCTTGTAAAGTTTCCAGTGTGTTTCTGTCAGCTCCACAGGGAGGCTGTGTGTGCTGAGTTGCTGCAGCTCTGCCCGTGCGACCGGGCAGCGGGGCTGTCCTGGACGCTGAAGCCTGCCCGCCCGTACAGCCTGACGAGAACTTAACCTTGGCGTCCACGGTAACAAAGAGGGTGAACCTAGAAAACCAGATGCGTCCGAGTCAAATCACAGCCAGCGCCTAAACCGCTCCCTCTGAGCTGCGCCGGGCACCGGGCGGTATTCTCCGCAATGCTGGGGAGCGGAGCGTTAGATGCACTGGTGCCCTCGGGAGGACGGAGTCGGATGGAGAAGGGCGAGAGGCAGGTGAGAACGTGCGCGGAGGGGGCATTTGTAGAGACGCCCCTGTGGGGTGGCTGCACCGGCTGCCCTGCTGGAAGAACTACGGTCCGGCTCTCACTGGCACGTCAAGGGGAGGGCAAGTGGGCCCAGCAGCGGGGCTGGCTCTTAATCCCGGACCAGAAAGGATGGCATCAACCTGAGCGGAAAGGGCGGTTATCCCGTGACGAGCACCTGCATCGTCTGAGCCCCGCACCTGCAGGCTCTTCTGCCTCAGCCCTCCGGTGACTGCGGTCCCGGGCGGCCACCTGCCCTCTCACGCCACAATGGGCCAAGAGACCCACTCTCCGACAGGAAAGCGCCTGGATTTGGAGGTTTGCTCATTTCCGTGGCGTAAATACTCCCACCCGGGACGAATTCAAGCCCTGATGCTTAACCTCTGGGGACAGAGCTCGTGAATTTCTCACCACCCACCCTCTCAAGCTGGTCCTGGCTGGCCCGGCCCACATTCAGCCCAAATACGTCCGGAGAGCGACCACTTCTCAGCACCACCTCCCGGTTTGACCATCTCACACCTGGGCCGTTGCCACAGCCTCCTTGCCAGCTTCCTCGGCCTCTGTCTCCTTGACTGTCCTCAACATGACTTTAACGTTTTCAAGCCGAAGCCATCACAGCCCTTTGCAGAGCCCGTCCCAGCAGGGTGACGGCCAGTGAGCCTGCACCACGGCGAGCTTGCGGCTGTCTGGGCGGCCTCCCCATCTCCACCTCCTGCGGTCCCCCGGGGACACCAGCGGGCTCCTGCCTCGGCGCCTGGGCCGCGCGGTCCCGAGGCCACCTCCAGGGCTGACTCCCTCAGGTCCCGCAGGGACACTGTCCCTGACCGGGGCATCCACACTCCCGCCCCTTCCCGCTTCATCTCTCCCTGGTGTGTCTCACCATCATCACCTACATGGCTCGTGTGTCTCTTCCCACAGAAGACGCAGTCCACGGAGGCCTGCGACTCGGTCTGCTGTGGGCACTGGTGTGTCCCCAGCCTCAAGCGTCACCTGGCCGTGGTCAGCGCCCCGCACTGGCTAATTCCTGAGCCCCACTCTTGCTGTTCCCCGTCCAGTGAGCAACTCCACAGCCTCGCTCCGGGCCAGGGCGCCTCTCCCTGTGGCATCCTCTCCGCCCTGGCCACTCAGACCATCTTAGCCACAGCTCAGACACCGACCGTGGGTAAAACCTCCGAACCCTGTCATCCGACTAACTCCTTCAAGCAGGACCGGGAAAAAAGGAATCATTCCACATGTGCCCACGGGAGACAGAAGCCTCGCGAGCCCAGGGGCCTGCTCTCCCAGTGGGGCAGGCAGGAGAAAAGGGTCTCCTTCCTCCGCAGCAAAAGGCTTGCTCCCAAGGGAAACAGCCACTCCAGCACGCTGACAGGCTTTCCTCACAGTCCTGAGATCACAGACAGGAAGTCGCCACCCTCGGGTCCCAAACACAGCGAGCATCTCCCTGAGCACTAAGCGCATGGACGGAAATGCAGAGCTGCTGCTTCACTGCCGCCGCCCTGGCAGCTCTGCGCTTCCCAGCGCAGCTGGACTCAAGTGGCTGTTCGCTCCCCCACACAAACTACCGCTTCCAGTAGGAGCTGCGCACACAATAGGAACAAATTCTAAACTTGTGTGACACCCAGAAAGAAAATGAATTTAGTCAGGAAATATAAACTATTATCAGAAAAATTCATTCAAACCCTGGCCCATGCAACCCCTGCAACCATCCAGGGCAACAGCGCGCTTCCCTGGAGGCGCCACCTTAGTCCCAAGGGAAGGTGTTTCCAAAAGATTGGTCGCTCCTCACCTTATTCCTTCTAAGGCTTCCCCTGGGGCCGTGTGCCTCCTGCAGCTGTGTGACACTAGCTGTGGCTTCTAAGGCCCCCCTGCTTCGCTGCATCCACCCCTGGACCTGCCCACGGCCCCACCCAGGGCACCGCGCCTTCAGCCTTCCGGCTCTGGAGGAAGAACAAGCCCTGACCCTTCGCTGACTCCCCCCCTGCATTTCGTTCCTGCAAAGTGTAAACTGTCGGTGGGACTCGAATGCGAGGGGCAGGCGCGGACTCAGGGGCGCGGGGGCAGGTGCGGGGCGCCCCCCGGCGCTCGGTCCCCGAAGCGTCCACCCGCGAAGCCGCGCAGGAAGCGCTCCAGCCCCGCCTGGCGCCCCGCTCACCCGGAGCGCAGCCGGTTGGTGGCAGTGACATCTGGCGGCCCTGGGCGGTACCCACCCTGACAGACACACGTTTTTCTGTATGAGGAGCGGGAAAGAAATTTCGGAAAGGCTACGTGCAGCCTGGGCAACCCCCGAGCGCTAAGAAAAGGGCTGTGGGCAGCCTGTGCTCTGCGTCTCGCGCTGCAGGGCCTGGGCGCGTCTGGCTTTTCCCCCAGGTCCCGTTTGCAAAATAGGTTCGCCGCAGGCAGTGAGCCTCGGCTCCGAGCAGGCGGGCGGGCGGGCTGGTGGGACCGGGGAGCGGGGAGGCAGGATCCGCCCCACAGTCAGTGGGGCTGGGCCCTGCGTTCCTCTCACCGCCCAGCGCTGCCCTTGTCAGACGGGACCCCTCCCCACACTGACCAGCATCTCCACGTGCAGCCTCTACGCCAGGAACCTGGCAGAGCTGAGGACAGCGCACCTCCCACCAGGACAGAGTCACAACACTGAGTAAAAATGCGGAAGTAAAACCGAGCCTTAGAGCACGCTTCACGCAGTTTCAATTTGCAAAGAGATTTATTACTTGGTGTGTCAGAAAGTCTGCATACACTTGCCCAGTTACCACAGGCAGAATTCTCGATATTTCTCCATATGGATAAGAATATTCATCACATAGTCACAATTCAAACATACAAAAGTAATGTAGAAAATCAAGAAATGTAGAAAACTCATTTTTTACCACCAACTCCCTAACGTGACTTACGGATACTTGCCGTACAAAAATCAGAGTGAAAACCATGCAGCGGACCGTCAAGTGCCTGTATCCGTACACAGCTGGGTGATGTCCCAGGAAAGTCCCATCTGCATCTGAGAACCGATCTCCTTGTGCTTGAACATAGACGGTGCTCTGGAGCCTTGCGCGTCCCTGATCTCGGCTTTGAGGGCTACTGGTCTTTAGGAAGGAAAGAGAGTCACTGGGAAGCGTAACCACGCGCCCACGCGTGCCCGTGATCTGCAGCATCTAACATCCTGAGTCCCAGGATGATTTTTCAGTTCACTCTAAAAGTGACCACCGCTGTGTGAGTCTTAGTTACATGCCTACCAGTAATGAGCACATCAAACTATTTCATGATAAGATATGAAGCGTACATCCTTATTTAAGGGAGAAAAAGAGACAAAAAACAAGCAGGAAAAGCTGGCTGACTGAAGACAGGACCAGTAAAAAACTTCCATCTCACTCCCTCCCCTGAGATGACCAGTGAGTCAAAGAGACAAGTTACCCGCGGCCTCCAGACCGACGTGTTTCAGGTGGGGGCCAGCTGTGCCCACTCCCACCCTCGCCCTAGCGCTGAGAACACAGGAAGCAGGCTCACCACCCAGCGGGGACTGAACATCTACGCACCGCTACGTGGCCAGAGGACGAGGCGTGCCCGCAGGGGCTGTTTGTCCACAGTGAAACCCGAGGCAGCCGAGCCCAGAGGAGAGACAGCTTGATTACAGAGCGCTTTTCTGACACAGCCAGAGTCGCTTTCACCAACATAATCAAATACCTTTGTTAGAGAGAGGGCTCTGCTTCAGCTCAGATGCGGGGCTCACAGAGGCAGAAGCACAACAGGAGACAGAGGGACGGCCCCCCACGCTGTGACCTTTAGCAGGGCCTGCCTCCCACCTCCCCTCACTGGCCCAGCGCACCCTCCTGTGTGCAGCTGGACACCCTCACTTTGCTCCGAAGGGTTTTATTTTTGAGAAGCATCCCGTTGCACGTGACCTTGCCCCCCCACCAAGAGGGATCCCAGGGCAGAGAAACAGCTAGGCGTGTGCTTCCCCGTGATGTAAACGCGGCCAGCATCATCTCAGAACGCAGGGTCCAGGAGAACATTTCCAGGGAAGCAGGCGGCTGAATGCTTCTTCTAGAGGGGGTCACGTGGGCACCCGCAGGAGGGTATCGTCCACCGAGCGCTCTGAGGGTGAGAGGGACTCCGTCCTCCGCTTTTCCCAGAGAGTGAGCCGTTCCCGCTCACACGCGAGCAAACACCCCCCCACGCTGTGTCCTGGAGCACTGACTCAACAATGAGTCAGGGAAGACTTCCCAGAGAGTGAATCACCGGCCTCTTTCCTGTGCACCCTGGGTGCTCCCGGGAGGTCCTCCATAAAATTCCTGGCCAGGCCCGGCCCTGCCTTGCTCATGAGATCACAGCCCAGGGCGCGGACCCCCCTCCGCACCTCTCAACAGCAGGGACCCAGAGCCTGCCCGCTGCGCACTCACGCGCCACTGGGTTCCTGTCTCCTCCTGCTGTCCCCCAGCCTAGAGCCCCCTCCCCTTTTCCCAGCGGGGACCGCGAAGCCGCCCCAGGACCCCCTGCACCTGCACGGCCCCATATAGCACCGCCCACGTGCTTGCACGTGTCCTCCGCCTGTCCGCCCTGTTGTCTGGAGGTCTGGGCTGGACACTGCGCCACACGGCTGACTCCGTCTGGGGTGGAGGGGGGTTCCGAACAGGGTCGGGAGCTGGCTGCCCCAGCCCGTCAGAGCGGCTGGCCTATCTCACCTGCCCGCGCCCGGCAAACATCAGAACGCCTCCTCGAAGGGAAAGGAAAGGAGAGGTTCCATCTCTCGAGAGCCCGACAACAAAACACCCTAAACTAAGCCAGGCCTCTCTGAGACAAAATCGATTTACTCCAGTAATGTGTCATCGGACTAGGGCCTGAGCGGCCACATCTAGACCCCCGTCACCTCATACACGTCCCTCCAGCAAAGGTGAGGCACCCAGCACTTACTACGCCTCAGACCCGTTCCAGGCACTGAGGACAGTGCAGGGAGGGGACAGAAGCCCTGACTCCTGTCTGCTCTAGTGGGGCAAACGGACCACAGTGTACCAGTAGCAGCAAGATTTCAGATCGCTCCCAGCTCCGAGGTCAGGTGTCGGGGAGGCCCTCCTACCGAGCCGACACTTGGCTGGTGGCCCAGGGGATGTGTGGAGGGTGAGTTCTGGGCAAAACAACCCCAGGCAGAGAACAGAATGCACCGCCCCGGAGCAGCTGGACATGGTGAGCCGGGGAAACAGCAGAAAGCCGCGTGCCTGACCGGGGGAGCAGGCGAGGGCCAGCCGGGGGTGGTCTCCTGCCCGCCCGCCCCCCGGGGCTGTGCAGCAGCGCCTTGTGGCCACAAAGGCCAGGCTGCGACCTTCCTGCACAGAGGTCGTGGCCTCCCGTGTGGCACTCCACGGCCTCCACCCTCATCTGCCAACCTGAGGCACAAGAACTTCTGAGCTGCCGAGCTGGCGTGCTGCAAACGCTTAACCACGACCAAAGTCTGTCGGGCATCTCGTCCTCCTTGGCCGTCGAGTCTGGACGCGCGCTGCTGCGGCCCCGAAGTAAACGGAAGTCGGCGTGCCCCCGCCCTGGGGCCGCGGGGGCAGGGTGCGCGAGGCGCCTCGGGATCCCTCCTGACTTGACGTGTTATGTAAATTCAAGTGCGTTACCATTCATCTCAGAGTAGATTGCTCCTTCTTTCCAGGCGCCGGGTTAGTTTAACGGTGCAGCTGCTGTGAGACAGGGAGAGCAACTGTGAAGGCAGGGAAGCCACACCGCAGAGGAGGAGAAAGGCTCCCCAGGCAGCCGGGGGCTGTTCACGTCCCCCGAGCCAAGACCAGCCTTCACTCTGGGAAAAAATAAATAAAGGCCGTGTGAGCGTCTAGAGCCCTGGAATTTTCCTGTATCTAGCCCGGGTGGTCAGGTGATCACCAAGATTACTCTCGCACGACTTTCTGACTTTCTGGATTTTGTTTAAAACTATATATTTATGATTTTTTAAAATCTCTCAAGTCCTAACTTGCATCAAACATCTCAAGCCTTTTGTAGCCTAGAAGCACCTCCATCCCCATCTCTCCCACCCACCTCAACTGCTCTGTACACACCCACGTGCACACACGTGTACACACACACGCGCGTTCACCTGCAGGCACAGGCACACGTGTATATACACTCACACCCCTGCACACATGCATACTTGTGCGCACACACATGTACACACGACACGCACACACGCATACATTCACACGCAGGCACCCGCCCACACGTTCACACATGAGCACTCAGTGTCCGTCCATTAGCACGCGGACGCGCCCGCGGGCAGAGCTGCGTCACCCGCGGACACTCACCAGGCCCCTTTGCTCAACCTTCCCAGGGCCGGCTGACGTGCTCAGTTAATCTTTGCTAAACGTTAAGAATTCTGTATGTCACGTCTCTCAAATAAACTGATAATACGTGTTAATGGAGCCCTTGAAAGCTTGAACCCAGAGGCCTGGGTACGATGGGAATTTCTGGCCCCAAAGGAGGCGCTGGGGGCAGGGTCCTGAGATGGTTCTCACCCCAGGGTCCTGCGTGGAGGCCACTGGGAGGGCCCACGCGCCGGAGCCCCGTAAAAATTAACCCACTCAACTCCGAGGGAGAGGAAGGGGTGAGAATAAAGTGAAATGGGAGTCACGTGCGTCTTTATTCCCCCCTCTGGCACCCCCGGGAAGCCGCGTGCCTCGTGCCACCGGTAATCCAGCTTCAGGAGGAAGGGGAGACTTCCGCAGATGGAGAGTCCTGCCTGTGCCCCGGGAGTTAGGAGAAGCCAACCTAACCTGAAATGATAAACGCCGTCATGAGGTCGTCGTCTCACCGCTTACTTCCAGGCTCTGCGCCCTTCTTCCAAAAACACGAGCCGGTAAATAAGGCTCTGTGGTGCCCTTCGCGTGGTTTACGGTCGTGCAGCCGGGGTGGCTGAGCCCCAGGCGGGAGGCTTTCCGAGATCCCCCCCCGCACCCCGGCCGGGGTCACGATGCCTCTGAACTAGCCCAACCCGGACCTCGAAGCACCCAATTCGGAATTCAGACTGGCCACGCAAGTCCTGTGACTGCCTCCAGGCCGGTCCCCCATCCCCAGGGGGCCGTGTGACGTTGTGCTCACCTGCACTTTCTCAATGTCACAACATTTGTGTGTGTGTCCCATGGCAAGTGGCTGGGGGTAAAATACAAAAACCAAATTTCTGATACACAGCTTCTACTGTCAGGGAAACGTATCTTTTGGGTCACAAAACTAAGAGGAGTGGAAAATATCAGAAACTGTTGGAGCAAAGTGGTGGAGAGAAAAAAACCTCATGTCAAATCACAGTGGCTCACCAGGAGGAGGCGTCCTGAGAGCCCCAAGGGCAGCCCCGCATCCCTGTGTATCTCACTGGGAGGACCCAGCACAGCACCACCAACGTGGTGGCGACTTAGCGTGTCTGCAGGACACTTGCCGTGCAGTCAGGAGTTTTCCAGAGAATTCTCCACCCAGGAGAGGGGCCTCCCTGTCTCCTTGGCCCTCCACATCTGCGCGGCCCGACTCCCTCTGGGGGTCTGTGTAAAACCAACGTCGGCCTCCGTGGACCCTCCAACGACTCACTCCTAATTCTGTGCTGAGCAGCCCAGGGCTCAGGGCACCTCATGACTCTTCTTGGTGGCCACACCGCCCACTCCTTAGCTCGACCACCAGCCCCGCCCAGGGTTTCCTAAAGTTCCTGGATTAAGACCAGCCTCTCTCCTGGGGATGCTGCAGCCCTACCTGAACAAGTCAAAGGACAACAAACAATATACAACCAGCTCTGAACTGCCCTCCTTGACTGATCTGCCTGGGACTCTGAAAGCTCTATGGCTTTTGAGTCTATAGGGAATTTAAGGTATTCCTTTAAATCTTAGGCATAGGCCCTCTTCTAGGGAAACAATCCTTTATTCATAACACTGTGTGTGCGGGAAAATTAGATTTGAGCCTGCCTAGGGACCGGCTGTATTTTCTTATTCTTCTACCATGTGAGTCCTGTATTTTTACACAAGATGGTAGTCATGATAAGTAAAGGCGGAAATTAAAGCTAATGATAAAATGAAAAGGCACACAGGCAAAGAGACCACTTTGTCACAGCCACCAGGTCACGTTGCTGCTTCACGATAGAAGTGAAAAGCCGGTTTTGGAGGCTGAGTAATGTCACTGCACAATCTACCCGACCCCCGGGCTTCAGAGGAAAATCCAAGCGACAACAGACACTGTTGAAATAACTGTCACCGTCACCGTCCTTACTGATAATAGTCCGCTTGGTTTCCCTCCATACGGCAAGTTTTAAACACAATTTTGAACTGTTGTTAACTATTTCTCCTTTATTTTAATGAACGTATTTCTTTTGTGCTTCCACCGAGCGAAGCTTTATTATAGAAACAAACAGAAGGTTCTGAGACTGTCACATACTGAAGCTGAGACTCGTTCCCGGGAAACCGGCCTCGCCTCAGGCAGACGGTCGGCCCCGGACGCGCTGGTCACCTGAAGAGCTGACAGGTGATGGTACAGACCAGAAGACGTCAAAGCAAAGTTCACGGACCCGCTCATACTTCCCTTTTGAAGTTTTTAGACGTAGTCAATGTCAGATAATTCCCAAGTCAGGACCTCATTTCTTAACAGCATGCAGGGTGTCAAAGGAAAGAGAAAGTTCTAGAGTTCCAAAGATAAATATTCTATTATATTCAGGACCTCTCCTTTCACAGGTCGGGTGCTATCGACCTCAGAACAACCCTTTCTTGATAAAACACCACTCTGAGCTGCCCCTGCGTTGGTCGTGCCCGTTCCCTGGCTTCCTCCTTCCTGGGCGGTGCCCTTGGAAAATGTGACGTTCTTACCTTTGATGCCCTGAAGCCCAGGTCAATGAGGCCAGTGTTCCCTGCCCACGTCTCCCTCAGCGGGACAACTGTACGTGCGGGGCGCAGGCCCGGCACCGCCAGGGAAGCTCAGTCATCAGCGGGGCTCCCTCTGCTGGTTTCCAGCACCAGGAGCCCACAGACGCCACAGGACTGAATCCTGCACAAGGAATTTTTCATGGAAATCAACCAAACACAACGTCGCGGAAACTGTCAAGACCTGTGGAGAGTCAGGGACATCTGTTTCACCTCCTTAGAAGTTTCCGTCCCAGGGATGCTGAGAAGACCTGAGCTCTGGGGTCAGAGACACCGGCTCTAACACCCGGGATGCGGCCAGCAGCCCAGTTGCGGCCCCCGAGCCCCTGGACCACAGGGGTGGGGGAAGGATGTCTTACACGTGCTGGCTTCTGAAGCCACTGGGTGTAGGGGCCCACCCGGTACGACCCCCTCTGGGTCCTGGAGGGAGACCCCGCCGCACTGCTGAGGTTACTCGCGTGGACCACGCAGAGAAATGGCCCAGCTGGAGGACAGCCAGGCCTGGCTCTGAGTGTCCTGGCAAGACATGTAGAAACACAAAACCCATGGAGAACTGTTGTCCTCACCAAAGACGGTATCATTACTCCTGCTAATAATTTAAAGTTCCAATTTCGTTAAAGCCATCGCATAATTTCTTCCTGTTTTTTGTAGATGCTTTCCTTTTTAAAACTTTCTACCACGCTGTTCGTTAAAACTATTTATTTCTCTTTAAACCTTGAAGTAAATACTTCACTACCTTTTATCAAATGGTACCTGGTCCATTTGGTCGATTGTAAATGAGGACTAATATTTTACAAAGTTTGGAAATGTAAAGCATGAAATAAAATTACCAGCAGTGAAGCTCCTGCTTATACATGAATACTTTCCAGAGCCTCTTTTGAAATACTCAGGACTATAGAATTTTCAATAGGATACGGTATTCCGGAATGGCAGAAATCCACAGATAAGCCCTGAAACTTACAGCATCACAGAATTTAAGGCCTTAGGTTTAGGCGGAAACCAATTATAATATTTTGACAGCTGGCTTTTACGTTCTTATTTTAGCATTAGCCAAAAATCATGTACCACCGGCTTTAAATCAAGTGGTCAAGTTTCCACTATTCTATAAATGTGTCTGCCCTGCATTTACAGAACACTTAATTGCTTCCCGAGGGTTTTCACACCCCTTCTCTCCTCTGTACCTCCTCTAACCGTGAGGTTGGGGTAGAGAAGATGTGGGTTCCCCCCTTTTGTCCTTGAGGGCACTAAGAAGCAGAGAGGTCAAGCGGTGACGGAGGTCATGTGTCCCCACCCGGGAGCCGGGCTGTGTTTCTGCCCGGCCACTGCCAGCACCCAGCACCCCTCCAGCCACTCTGCCCCAGCACTCCATCCTCGAAGGCGCTCACGGCCAGAAACAGAAAGCCTTACTCAGACTTACTTAAGCTGCAAGGAATTTACAGGCTCTCTGACCGAACAGCCCAGGGAGGGTCAGCTCAGTGCGCCTGGAGGAAGGCACCCTCTGTCCCGATTCCTCCCCAGGCTCACCCATGTCGTTACACTGAAGCGCCCGGGGCCACCACACACCCATCGGCCCTCCCCAGCCAGCAATGCACTCCTGAGCGCCCCTCCTCAGACCAACCACACCCAGCTCTCCGGCCGGGGCCAGCACGGCGTCCACTCACGGCTCTGGGAAGTGCACAGCACTCGGCACTCACCCCTCAGGGCACTCTGTACCGAGGCCTTCAACCACCTCCAGGCGGGGAGTAATTCCACACCACCTCACCTTCGTAAGTGCGTGCTGCGACTGCGCTCTTTTCACGGACAAGGAAACGGGCTCGGATCAAAGCACTTGTCTAAGGCCACCTAGCTCAGAGGCCGGAGACCCTGGACTTAAGCAGACGGGCTGATCCAGTACCCCTACACTCATCCCTGGCCCGGGGCCATATCCCATGTCCCCTCCCAAAAGGCGCGATGTACCTGAGGGCGGGAGTGTCCACAGAAAAGGGACCCAATCTGCTCAACCCAACACTCCCCAAACACATTGCCACAGGGCTCTGCTTTCTGACGCCTTTGGGGTTCACCCCGCCACCCACTTTTCCGGCTTCGGTGATATACTTTGTCATGTGATGCTACAGAGAAATTCATGGTGAGTAAGTTCCTTTCCTCAGAGAAGCTTCATTTTCATCTCTAGCTTCACTTTGGCTACAAGTTCCCCTGAGCCCCAGGGTTTCCAGGTCCATCTACACCGACCCAGCTCCCAACACGCTGCGGTCAGCAGAGCTCTGTGTGCGTTCACCTGTTCTAGCACTTCTCCAGGTGACAGTGCTGGGCATTGAAGACATGGTGTTACTAAGACAAAAATAGCAACGCCAATACTTCAGGTCCCGATTTTCTTAAGAACTGCACAGGAGTTCTTACCGAGCTCTCGGTAGACAGAGAACCTTGTGCCCACAGACGGTCCTGGGGGAAAGGAAAAGGCCCCGCGGCACCGGGCAGCTTGAGCCCTCGGCGGGCAAGGTGTGCAGCACGCCCCGGCTCCGGGGCTGGCTCCCATCTGGGGATCACGCTCCCCCGGGCCAAGCCCTCCCCACACCTCCTGCCCCGATGCCCGGGAGCTGGCCTGGCGAGCGAGGCGGATCCACTTCGTCGTGTCTGCCGCCGTGTCTCGTCCACAGGCTCAGCCGCCAGCCCATCCCACCCTCCCGGGTCACCTGCGGCCCAGGAACAACTCTCGGGCAGCCCTTCTTTCAAATCACACAACTGGAGGGAGGTTGTTTCATCTGAGTCAGAAGAAGTTTGAGAAAGTCACTCCCTCCAGAGCCGTTTCAGGTTGAGGGCAGGTCAGGCACGCGGGGTGGGGGCAGGGGTGCCACGGAGCACAGGGCCCCCCGTGCCTCGTCTGCATCCTCTCGCCCTGCCCAGGCCGCCTGGAACCCGCGGGAGCCTCGCCGGAACCCTCCGGTGCTTCCAGCCTCCAAGTGTGGAGAGAAGGTCTCCGCACGATTGCCTGTCGGCACCTGGTGGCCACCGGCCGGGATGTCCCCAGTCCTCCCAGGACACAAACACTCACACCGATGACCCCGCCTGTCCGCCTGTCACCGTTCCGCGAAGGTCACGGCTTGTCCTCTCCCGGATGGGTGGGATGACACCGCTCGGCCCCATCACGCCCCTCCCCCTCCCGACCACCACGACCACCACGACCACACCCTCATCCTGGGGCTCCAGGCCCCGAGGCGTGGGGCAGGGGTGGCGGCTCTGCTCCAAACCCCCAGGACCAGCGCAGAGCCGGGGCTGAGGGAGGATGCTTCCTTCCTCCTCCTGTGCGTTTCAGGTGGGCTGTGCTGGCCTCGCGGGCACCCTAAAGACAGATCCATCCCTTTGCTTGTTTTCGCCAAGACGCCAGAGACTTCCTGTCCTCGCGTTTCTCTGAGTCTCAGGACCTTTGCGAAACCGGGCGGTCTCATCAGAAGCCTCACCGGCCCCGACCAGACACAGCGGGTGGCAGGCGGCCGCCTCCCCAGGGGACGCCCCCCCTCTCACCCCACCTTTCCTCAGTGGGTTCGCTCTGTTCTCAGGGTCCGGGCTTGGCTACCGGTGACAGTTTACTTCTCAAGTCCCATCTGTGCCCACGGGCATCACCGGACCCGCCACCAACATGCAGAACAGTCTCGGAGCACATCCGTTGGGTGACACACGTTTGGGATTCTTGGGATTTGAAACGGTCGCAGTTTTGGTGCTCGGGACCCAGCCGTGTTCAGTGTGTCTGATGCTCCTCCTGGAGACGGTGCTGGAGGGACACGGCTGTGTCCCCGTGTCCCAGCGAGCCACGCGCAGCTCACCCTCCATGCCACCTAGTTTCCTAAGACCCTTTCCAACGGGCAGGCGTTGACACCGGCAGGACCTGCCCGTCGCTACCCGGAACTCGCTCTGTGACGGTGAGCCCAACCTGAGCCGCCCTCGCCCTCGATACCTAGTTTAAAGCTGGAGGGAACAGCTGAGAGAAGGGGCTCTGGAACAACAGTGCCCGAGTGGGAGTCCCAGCTCTGCCATTTTTCAGAGGTAGGATCTGGAACAAACTTAAACTCACTTCACCCTGTAAGCCTTCGCTTCCTTGTATGTAAAATGGGGATAAGAGTGGTGCTCCTCATAGGATGGTCGGATTGAGAGAGCTTACCCGTGCGCAGTAGATGCAAAAACGTGACAATTGGCCGCCCCTCCCGGGACATCGGCCTTCGCAATGTGTCTCTGCGGCCCCCTCTCCGGGAGGTGGCGGCTCCCTCCCGCATCTGGGCTGCCCTGTGACTTTCCAGCCAATAGAAAGTGGTGGGAGTAGCACCTTCGTCTTCCCCCAGAAGCCCCGTCGCTCGCTGCCCTGGGAACACGCCGAGGCCTGCCTGCAGCACGACCAGCACCCAGTGGCCCCGCCACCTCACGGCCCTGGCCGTCAGCTGGTCAACCGTAGACATCCGCGTGGACCCCTCCTGGACCAGCGGACCTCGGACACACGAGCAAGCCACCCCGAGACCGGCCGAGCCGGGCCCCAACCCAGAGGCTCGTGACCAGGGATGAATGGTCCTTGGTTTAAGCCAATACATTCGGAGGCTGTTTGCAAACACATGTAAAGCTTTCAACTGACAGATTTCTCAGTGTTCAATGATATTAGCAGTTATTTTTTCCATCACAGCAAAAATTTAAAAACACAGATTCTCGTCTAACACACAAACCTGAAATCTATACAAGTACAATGGTCTGTCTTCACATGCCTTATAACTACAAAGAAGAGATCACATTATTTGATTGAAGTAGCCAACTTCAACAAATGCTTTCCCTCCGGCTGTGGCAGATATCCCGAGCCACCCCATTTCACATGGAAGGTGCAGGACGTGGAAACGGAGGAGACAGCTGGTGAGCACAGCAGATTCTCGCATCACCGAGGAACACGGGATTGGACTGGACGGTACCAGCAGAACTTAGAGGTCTGGGACGGGACCACTTTCTTTATACCTCGTTTCTTTGGGCTTAAATGCTCACACACATGGTCTCCATGAGATCTGACACAGGAAAGGGGTAAAGAAGCCACTGTCGGGAGGGGCTGGGGGGAGGATTCAGAAAGACAAGGAAACCTCACTCCAGAGGCAGGCGCACCAGCCCTGAGTGCGCCCTGATCAGGCCCTTGTTTTCAGATCCCTTCCCATGTACGGGTCCCGCACACCGCCGCCCCCGGGACGAGGTCACGTCCCCGCAGGGTAGTCGGAGGAGGCCCCACACGCACCAGCATGGACCGTGTTTCCTGGTGCCCACCACCTCCCTTCCGACCTGCGTGAGCTGGGACGCAGCATCGAGTGTGGTAAGTCCTGCTTCTCTGAGAATACGCGTCTCTAGGACGGTTTTTCAGTCTGATGTTGACGTACAACGGTACAAACAAGTTAATGTTCCCGTCTTGGTTGGTCACGAAAGCAAATTCAGAGACGCCCCCAGAGCCCCGCACAGCACGAACGCTGAGAAGCGGTAAGGAAGGAATCCAGCGCAGGCAGAGTACACAGTGCACGTAAACACACACCGCGGAAGTAGCAGAAAATGCAGACCGCCCACCGAGGATCATCGTCTTTCCTTTTTTATCAGCATAATCCCATGTCACTGGGGGCAGCAACATGCCAAGTTACAAACACTCCCTGCCCTCAGCCTCCTTCACAGCAGGTGCAGCCGTGAGACACGTTCACAACCCTCTGTGCGGTTAATGAGACCGCATGGCCCCCTTGTCCACAGTGGAACCCAGTTCCAACTGACCCACAAAGAGGGCCACTTATGTCCACACACGCAACTCAACTTAAACCATGAGGCACATTATACAAGAAGATGCTGAAATAGGGTTTAACACAGTGTCTAATGTGCCACCGTAAGCAGTGACACACACCCAGCCGAAGAGGGAGCGCTAGTTATACATACATTGGATTGTTCGTGGTTTAATGTTCTTCTAAGGCCAAGCCATAACGTCCCATAATGCAAGGTCACTTCCAAAGCTCAGATCTTATCTGCAAAGTAAACCTAGAATCTTGAACTTGAATAAACGTCTTTACTCATCTCAAGGCCAACCCAATTTCAAGAGCCATTAAATATAAACAGACTCGATGCTTCCTATTGATTTAGGGACATAGAGGAAAGGTACCAGCACAGCCAATTCACTTCATAAATAGCCCTGAGCACCTACTCTGGGCCAGACCCTGGCCAGGCCCTGGAACATCAGGGGAGGCTGTGGTTCCAGAAAGCCTTATTCCATGTCACGAGTGAGCAGAGCCAGCTTGGACTGGGGCCTTCGGGACGTTTATGCGCCAAGTATAAGTTTTCTGGCTGGTGAAGCATCAGAGTGAAGGAGGTGGTAGTTTGAAGCAGAGTGTTTGCTGCTGTGGGTCGGATGGATTGGTGACTTTTAAAATAATCTATGTTTCTACTGTTACTTCAACCAGCTCTTAGTCTTGCTTTTACGAATTCTGAACTCCTAAATCTGTCTAGCGTTTGGATCCAAAAATAGTTTCCATTTCTATCCCCCGTTAGAAACAACTCACAAACGGAAAAGTCGGGCTCAAGAGCTCGTTAGGAGAGTCATCAGGAGGTGCCCTTGTCTTCACACCACTTCCCTGTCTCATGAGAGATCTGGCAACACTTCATCACCCGAGGGCACTTACTAATCTCTTTCCTCTGATACTTTATAACGGCATCTGTCACTGTAGTGATTCCCTGAACACTGGGCCGGTCCGCCAGCCAGGACCACGCTCTCCTTTGAGCAGGCTCAAGTTCACTGCTCATTACGAGGTGCCACAGGAAATCCACTGATGCGTCTCTTCCAGCAACAGCCACTTAAGCCCATCTCTGTTTGATGATGTTAACTGGGAAATCTCTGTGCTCAAAACTCAGACCCTGCCCTTCCTGGAGCCTTGACGGCCTGGGCTCCCTGCCCCAGAAAGTCACCACCCTTTGCCGCAGATTCTGTATTCACTTTTGTCCACCTTGGCCATCCTGATGAAATTCAATGCAAGGGTCCCAGAATAACCCAACATAAATTAAGTCTGTGGAAATTCAGTGCCTACAGCCAGAGAACGTCAGCACCCTCACCGCCACGAGCAACCAGAAAGGAATCCAAAGTCCTCCCTGGAGGTGGGTCTTGTTGGATTGTGGTGACGAATTTGCATACAAAGTCCCAGACTTTCTGCTTTCCACTTGCTGTTTATATTATTTGGCAAAGACATTTCAAAGTTAATGACAGGACGTCTGCTTCTGGGAAGACGGAGTAGGTGTACTTTCCTCTCCTACTCCCACTAAGTATGATGGAAACACTGGGCATTAAATATAAGAAACTGAGAAGTGAGAGGAGTGGCCAGACTGGCCGGCGACCTCGGGACCTGAGGGATGACCACGCCGAGTCCCTGGCTTTGCTCTCTGCCTCGTATGTCACAGAGTTGGAGCTAAAGAAGCTGGTGACCTGGGAATACCAACGGACACAGACAAAGAAGCCTCCGCAGAAGCTGCTCTTTCTGGGCAAAGGGCCAGGCAAAGGGCAGCCCAGCAAGAAAGAGAACTTTTAGAAAATAACCACTGTGTTCCAGCCAAGCACCACAGGAAAATCTATGGTCCCTCCACAATACCATGCCAGCAAAGACCTAGTCAGGAGCTACACTCCCCCTCCTAGGCTGTCAGGAGCCTACGCTCCCCACTCCTGGCTGCCAGGAGATACTCCAGGACCTCAGCCCCCCAGGTTGGTGGCAGTGGAGACCATATGGGGAGCCTGGACCTCCACCCCGGCCTGTAGTCCCAGGGACCTTCCCTCTGCCAGGTGGGTTAGTGCCAGAAGAGGCCCAGGGGACAGTAGGACTTTCACCACAGCCCAGCAGTAATGGAGTCACCCCTGCTGTGGTGTCAAGGCAGGGCGTGGGGAGGGAAGTCCTACCCCTCACAGCCGGCGACACACCCATGGAGGCCCGGGGGAGTTGGGCCTCTCCCAGAGCAATAATGGGATGTCCCTCAGTGTCAAGGGACAGTGAGCGGGGATGCAGGACATCACCCCACCTGACAATAATGAGGAAGCACCCTCCTGCCCCCACTGGACCAGTGTCAGAGGAAACACACAGCAACCAAAGGGCTCGAACATAACAACCAGTGTTCAGGCTCCAATCTAATTCTCTCATCACACCAAGAAGCAGAGGACCTCAAACTGAATGAAGAACGTCAATCTCTAGATGTCACCTAGAGATGACACACGTTAGAATTCTCTGGCAAAGACTTAAAGCAGCCAACATAAAAATACTCCAATGAGCAAATATAAACATGCTCGAAACAATTAAAAATAGTCTCAGCAAAGAGATAGTAAGTCAAGGCAAGAAACAGAAGAAAGAAGAACCAAATGGAAATTTTAGACCTGAAAAATGTAACTGAAATTTAAAAACTCAATGAATGTGCTCAACAGCAAAATGGAAGGGACGGAGGAAAGAATCAGTGAACTAGAGGACAGATCAACAGCATTTACCCAATCTGAATAACAGAGAAAATAGACCGGAGAAAAGGTAAGAGCCTCAGACTATAGCAAAAAATCTAACATTTGTGTCACTGGAGTCTCAGAAGCAGAGGAGAAAGTGGGTGGGCCTGAAAAATACCCAAAGAAAATGGCTGAAAATGTCTTAAATTTTGCAGAAGACATAGCCTACAGATACAAGAAGCTAAGCAAATCCCAAACAAGATAAACCCAAGACATCTCATCATTAAACTTCTGAAAACTAAGGCAAAGAAAATCCTTGAAAGAATACAGAAAAAAACACACCTCACCAATAGTGGGAAGGAATCCAAATGATCACAGATTTCTCATCAGAAACCAGAGGAGCCAGAGCAAAGGGCACAAAATGATTCGAGAACTGAAAGAAAACAACTGTCAAATGGAATTCTATATCCAGTGAAACGTTCTTGAGGAATGGAAGGGAAACCAAAAACCCTCCGATGAAGGAAAACCAAGACAAGTTGTCATCAGCAGCCCTGCCCTGAAAGAATGGCTAAATGAATTTCTCTGAACAGAAAGGAAATGATAAAAGAAGGAATCCTGGGACGTCAGGAAGGAAGAAAGAGCACATTAAGCACAAATACGGGAAAACACAACAACCTTTTCTTCTCTTGAGTATATTATATATCATATTATATTATATCATATCATATCATATCATGCAATTGAAGCAAAAATGATAACAGTCTGATGTGGCTCTAAATGTAGGCAGAGGAAATGTTTAAGATAATTGTGTTATAAAAATGGGAAGATGAAAGGATTGGAAGCAGATTTCCACAAGTCATTCCACTGGCAAAATGACAGCCAGTAAATTGGGATAAGTTATAAAATGTAATACATAGTGCAAAACAGTTAAAACGCTATATAAAGGGATACACTCAAAAACATTATAGATAATCAAGATAGAATTCTAAAAAATGTTCAGGTAGCCCACAGGAAGGAAGCAAAAACAAAACAGAGAAATAAAAAACAGAGAGAACAAACAGAAACCAACCAAAAATAATGACAGTCTTAAACTCTAACATATTAATAAATACTTTATTATTTGTCTAAACATAAATGGTCTAAACATAACTATATCCTGTCTACAAGAAACTCATTTCAAACTTAATGATACAGTCAGATTGAAAGTAAAAGGATGTACAAAGGTATATTACGCAAACATTAATCAAAAGAATGTAGGAGTGGCTATATTAATTTCCAATAAAGTAGCCTTCAGAGCAAAGAAAATTACCAAAGAGGGACATTATGTAATGATAAAAGGGTCACTCCATCAAGAAGACATGAAAAAGTGTGTGTGCACCAAACAATACAGATACAAAATATGTGAAGCAAAAACTGACAAACTGAGAAAAGGAATAAACGAATCCATAATTATAGTTGGAGACGTCAACACCTGTCTCTCAACAATTGTTAAAAGAATTAGAAAATCATCAAAGATAAGGAATAAATCAAGATCATCATTAATACAGTTTCTAGTCAACATTTGTAGAATACTTCACCCAACAACAACAGAACACATTTTTTTTTTTTTTTTGCGGTACACGGGCCTCTCACTGTTGTGGCCTCTCCCGTTGCGGAGCACAGGCTCCGGACGCGCAGGCTCAGCGGCCATGGCTCACGGGCCCAGCCGCTCTGCAGCATGTGGGATCTTCCCGGACCGGGGCACAAACCCGTGTCCCCTGCATCGGCAGGCGGACTCTCAACCACTGCGCCATCAGGGAAGCCCCAGAACACATTTTTTTTTAAGGACCCATAGAAAATACACCAAGAGAGACCACATTCTGTGCCATTTAAAAAAATTCAACAAATTTTAAAGAATTGAAATCATATATTCTTTGATCCCAATGTTAACAGACAAGAAATCATTAACAAGAAAATATCCAAACGCTCAGAAATGAAAAACCCTGTAAAACACCTTTAAAAACTCATGGGTCAAAGAGGAAATCTCAAGGGAAATCAAATAATACATTGAACCCAGTGAAACTGAGACTACAGTATATCAAAATTTGTGGGACACAGATAAAGCAGGGCCGGAAGGGAAATATACACCACTAGATGCATACATTAGAAAAAAGGAAAGTTTCAAATCAATAGTTTAATCTCTCACCTCAAGAACCTAGAAAAAGAAGAAAAAAATAAACAAAGTAAGCAGAAGGAAGGACATAATCATGATAAGAGCAGAAATCAGTAAAATTGTTTTTTAATAATAGATAACATCAATGAAACAAAGAGTTGGTACTTTGAAAACATCAACAAAATTAGCAAACCTCTAGCAAAACTTATAAAGAAGAAAGGGAGAAAGCACAAAACAGCAAAATGAGGATGGAGGTGGAGATATCACTTTCCCTGCAGACATCTAGAGGATAATCAGGGAATACAGGTCTACAGGCATACATCTGACAAATTAGATGAAATGGAGCATTTTCTTGAAAAACACAAGCTACCACAACTCACTCAATATTAAATAACTATTCCAAATAGCCCTTTAACTATTAAGAAATTTTAATTTATAATTAGCAACTCCCAAAAAAGAAATCTCCAGGTTCAGATGGTGTCACTGGAGAATTCTACCAAATACTTAAAGAATTACTACCAATTCTACATAATCATTCCAGAAAATAGAAGAGAAGGGAATACTTCTGAATTCAAAAGTAGACAAACATCATACAAAAAAAGAAAACTAGAGACTAACATCTCTCATGAATATAAGTGTAAAAATCCTTTAAAAATACCAGCAAATAGAATTCTGCAATATGTAAAAAGAATTATACACAATGACCAAGTGGGTTTTATCTCAAGGATGAAAAGCTGGTTCAGTATTTTTAAATCAATCATTGTAATCTACCATATTCATAGACTAAACAAGAAAAATCACATGATTGTATCAATCAATGCAGAAAAATCAGTTGATAAAATTCAATACCCATTCATGATGTTTTTTTTAAATCTCAGAAAAATAGGACTAGAGAGAAACTTTCTCTACTTGATAAAGGAGATCTACAAAACCCTGCAGCTAATATTACACTTAATAGTAAATGACTGAACATTTTCTTCCTAAGATTGTAAACAGAACAAAGATGTCCACTCTAATGCTCTTAGTCAACACAGTGCTTGAAGTTACAGCCAGTGCAATAAGTCAAGAAAAGAAAATTAAAAGGCACACAGATCAGAGAAGAAAAAATAAAAATGTTCCTACTTGCAGATGACATGGTGGTCTACATAGAAAACCCCAAAGAATCTGAAGAAAAGAACCAAATTCCTAGAATTAATAAGTGAGTTCAGCAAGGTCACTGGATATAGAATAAACGTAGAGAAATCAATTATATTTCTACATAATAGCAATAAACACAAGGACCCTTAAATTATAAATACAATACCATTTACAATTGGTCAAAAAAAAAAGAGAAATATTCAGGTGTTAATGTAGCAAAAAATGTACAGGACTTGTATGAGAGAAATTACAACTGCTGATGAAGAAATCAAACAAAATTTAAATAAACAGAGAAATAACGGTGTTGATGGACTGGAAGAATCAAACGTTAAAAGATACCATTTCTCCCCAAAACTGATATACAGGTTTAATGATTCCTATTACAATCTCACCAAGATATTTTGTAGATATAAACAAAGTCATTCAGAAATGTATATGAACAGACAAAAGAACCAGAATAGCTACAGTTTTGGAAAAGAAAAATCAGGTGGGAGGCATCAGTACCCAGTTTCAAGATTTATAACTACAGTCAGCAAGTCTGTGTGGTGTCAGTGAAGGGACAGACACACAGATGAATGGGACAGACTGAAGAACCCAGAAGTAGACCCACACAATTGTGTCCAACTGATTTCTGACCAAGTTGCAAAATGGCATAAACACAGCTTATCCACAGATGGTGTTGGGGCAATTGGGCGTCCGTTGGCTAAGAAATGAGCTTAGACTCAAGTCTCATACCTTATACAAAAACCAACTCAGAATATGTTGTGGACTTAAAGTGTAAAACTATAAAACTTTTAGGAGAAACGTACGAGAACGTATTCATGATCTAGTATTCGGCAAAGAGTTCTTAAACTTGATATCAAAAGCATGGTCAATTTAAACAGTGTTAAGTTGGACTGCATCAAAATTTAAAACTTCTTCTCTGTGAAAGACACTGATAAGAGAATGAAAAATCAAGTTATAGACTGGGAGAAAATATTTGCAAACTACATATCTGTCAAAGAGTATATAAAGAAGAGAGAAAGAATATTAAAGTCCAAAAATTTAGCAGTTAAAAAAAAGAAAGAAAAAGTTTACATCCATCAGAACATGCACAAAAGACACAAAGACATTTCACTGAAGAAGACACAGAAGCGGCAAATAAGCACATGAAAAATATGTTCTACATCATTAGTAAGCAGGAAAATGCAAGTTAAAGCTATAATGAGAGGGACTTTCCTGGTGGTCCAGTGGGTAAGACTCCACGCTCCCAATGCAGGGGGCCCGGGTTCAATCCCTGGTCGGGGAACACAGGCATGCCGCAATTAAGAGTCCACATGCTGCAACTAAAGATCCCACGTGCCGCAATGAAGACCTCACGTACTGCAACTAAGGCCCGGCACAGCCAAATAAATAAATATTTTTTTAAAAAAAACAACAACGGGCTTCCCTGGTGGCGCAGTGGTTGAGAGTCCGCCTGCCGATGCAGGGGACACGGGTTCGTGCCCCGGTCCGGGAAGATCCCACATGCCGTGGAGCAGCTGGGCCCATGAGCCATGGCCACTGAGCCTGCGCATCCGGAGCCTGTGCTCCGCAACGGGAGAGGCCACAGCAGTGAGAGGCCCGCGTACCGCAAAAAAAAATAAAAATAAAAAAATCAACAACTATAATGAGACAGCTTTACACACCTATCAGAATGGCTAAAAAAAATTTTTTTTAAATAGCAATAACGCCAAATGCTGGGAAGAGTATCAAGAAACTGGACCACTGACATGTTGCTGGTGAGACGTAAAACGACAGTCACTCTGGAAAGGAGTTTGACAATAAAAACTGTTAGCCAAGATCTGAGAAATGGAGATCTGATTGAAATAAAGAGGTGTTTCTCTGAGGTTTATTAGGACTGCAGCCTTCAAGACACAGGTTCAAGATTGGGAGATTGGAATTGACATACAGGCACTACTATATATAAAATAGAGAACTAATAAGAACCTACTGTACAGCACAGGGAACTCTACTGAATACTGACCTATAAGGGAATAGAATCTAAAAAAGAGTGGATATACGTGTATGCATAACTGATTCACTTTGCTGTACACCTGAAACTAACACAACATTGTAAATCAACTAAACTCCAATAAAAATTAATTTTAAAAAAGAAGCACTTGAATTGTGTTCCCCTGACTTCAAAATGGGGGAGGCTTATAAAGGAAAAACTGCAAGGTTACAGTTGGTTCCATGAGTTGTTTATGAAGAGTTATAACGAGCTTGTAAGAAGTAAGGCTGCTTGTCAAGCCAGGGTCGGCTGGGGTCTGAAATGGTTGCATAGTCACAAGTCACCTTGAGACCACACGGCTGCAGCTGGCAGGTGCTGTTCTGAATACGGCTGGTGGTGTCCTGGGATCTGGTGCAGTTCAGAGAAAGTTCAGCTTCTCAGTGGGGCAGAGACCTGTCTGAGACCAGATCCCCAATGGCCACCCGACTCAATGTTTGTATGTCTGAACTCATTGCTCCATTGTAATTTCACTTGTCATCAAAACTAAACATGCAACCACCATATGACTTAGCTGCACTCCTGGGCACTCATTCTAGAGAAATGTACAAGCGTACAGAAATGTACACCTTTATCTATAATAGCCAACATGGAAGTAACCCAGGTGTCATTCACTGGGTGAACAGTCCAGGGAAATGTGGTCCTTTCACATCACGGAATAATCCTCAGCCATAAAAGGGAAGGAGCTACTTGGGCACACAGCAACCTGTATGAACCCCTAGAAATAATTCAGAGTGGAGACATGTTACACACCATATGATTCCATTTATATAACATTCTTGATGACAAAATTATGCAAACAGAGAACAGATGGGTGGTTACCGCCTTTCAGGTGAGTGCACAGGGGAAGGTTGTAGATGCGGCTATAAATGGAGAGACAAGGGGTCTTTGTGGCAATGGAGATGTTCTGTATTTTGCATCAATGTCAATGTCTTGGGTGCGACATTGCTCTATAGTTTTGCAAGATGTCACCATTGGGGGAAACTGGGTAAAGGGTGCATGTGAACCTACAATTATCTCAAAATAAGAAGTTTAATTTTTAAAAAGTTAATGACAATTCATTGGTGCCCAAAGTCTAATGGGAATACAGGGGAAAAAAAGAATTTTGCCATTTTTACTGCTTCCTTACTCTTTCCTCCAGCTGGAAATTGTTCATCCTTCATAAACATTCCGTAAAGCTACTGAACCAACTGTGTGCTTGGGATAAATACCACAGCCTTTCTTCTCAGCAGTGGAGCAGAGATCACACAGAGTCCACTGAAAAAGGCAGTATGGACAGGAGCCAAACCCAGCCTGCGTGACCTTGGAAAAGTCACTTAGCCTCTCTGGTCTTTATTTCTCCACCTACAAAATGGACCTGAATGTGCCACTGCACCAAACACCAAATTCTATAGAATTAACTTATAGAAAGGTTGTAGGCTAACCTTTAACCTATAAGGAGTCCTGTTCCCACCGCCATCTTTATGAGCCCTGAGCCAAAGGAATTAATCCTGTTTCCTTTGCAGAGTCTCCTTTCGCAAAGGCTCCGCACACCTAGGCGCTTGTCTCTGCCCCCAGACCAAGCCCCACGCCCTCTGCGGCCAGAAGGGCTTCAGACAGATGCCGGGCTGGTCCTGCCTTCCCGACGGCTCTGACCCACAGTGACAAACGCGACTGAGTGACGTGGTGAGAAACAAACTCTGAGACAGCAGCCACAGGTACAGGGTATTTCCTGCGTGATAAGCTGTTTTAAGAGCTCGGCAGAGTTTAATTTTTAAAAGCAGCCCAATTTCAAATCTGGACACAACAACCCAAGCGGCAGTGAGAAGCCCTGTCCACACACAGGATGCAAACACAGCGACACCAGGACGCGAGGCCATCCCCAGCCAGCCCCGACCTGTAGCGGCCCGAGGTCTCCAGCTCAGGCCACTCTCGGACACAGAAGCCCAGGAAGGACCTCAGCGGTCCTTGCACTAGGTGGTCTGCCGCCACCAGGGGTCACCAGCCCAGTGTCCCCGTGGCGTCCCCAGCTCATGCCAAGGGCTCCTTCTCTGAATCCAAGTATTCCATTTCACTGCTTCCTGGGACCCATGGTACAGAGGCTCGCTCTCAACCTCCAAGCGGATTACGTCGCCCCTCACGATGGAAGGGTTAAGCCTGCTGCGTCTCTGCTGACTGAAATGGCAGGATTTTGCCAACACTCTTTGAAAGATATTCCCTGGTGGCCAAAGTAAAGCTCGAGGGATTGGTCAGACCCTTGTCTACCATCTCCAACCACAGCCCCTCGGGCTGTAACACCTGATTCTCAGAATCGCATCAGTGAGAAGTTCCAAATTAGCCATGCGGCCCACTGGAGCAAGACCACACCTTATACCCGTGGACCCGTCTGGCCCAGAGGAAGGAAGGCAAAGGGCCTCCCCGGGGCAGGCAGGGCTCTGCGTCCCCACTGAGCCCAGGATGGAGGCTGCCCCAGGGCAGCAGCGCAGGACGTGCAAATAAACAACTAAATAGGTGAGGGCAGGGCACCTGACAGAGCTGGTTCGCTTACAGCTGCGCGGCGCTCATCCCGGGCATTTACGGTCTGGAAGCTGCAAAAGTTTGCATCGGGCTTGCTTTCCGTAGGAGCCAACTCTGACATTTAAATGATCCATTCCATCATATCGTAACATTGTGTCAATCTGGAATGCATTTTAATCAAAAGCCCCCTTGAAATGGTCTCCTTTGTTGTATTTCCTCGTTGGGTCATTTCAGCAACATCTGCTGTGTTTAGACAATAAGAGTAAGAGCCGCAGAATGCTGTTTGTACTCAGCTGCTCGTGGGGGGAGACCCACCCCCAGCCCGCCAGTGTTTATGTAAATCAGTGTGGCTGACACAGCCTTCATAAACAGACGAGGGAAGTATAACAAACACGCGGGCCGTGCAGGAAATGTTTGCCTGAGAGCTGGCTTTGCTCTCGGCAGACCGATGAGCAGCTGTTGACATGGCAGATCTGGGCTCCCTGCACCCAGGCTGCGCCCGCGGCCGCACAGGACGGGACGGGCCTGGCCCACCAAGGGGCCACTGAGGTCCTCCGAGTGGGACGTGGCCCTGCGTGCTGGGCCACGGGGCACACGCTCCGGCCCCGGGACCCCACCAGCTGCCCCCCATCACGCGGCACCCGGGCTGGAGAGGTTTCCAGGAAGGCCCTTCTGACCCCAGGCCCCCGTGCTCATTCGGGAGACAGGGTGCAGGGGAACCGTCACACACACGTGCAGACACACACAGACTGGGCTCTTCATACGAGCAGCCTGGGGGTCCACCAGGAGCGACCTGGTTCCCTGGCTAATGCAGCCGTGAGAGAGCGGGAGCCCTGAGAGAACACGCCGCGCCGTGCGCTGTTGAGATGTGTCACACACGCATGCGCTTCCCGTGTGAGCTGTGCGCTCCTGTCCCGGCCGACACACTGACGGCGCCCTGCTACACGGGGCTGCGCTTCACTGTCTACTGTGATGCTGCACGGCTGCAGCGTGCCGCCCAGACGGTCCAGGGTGACCCAGCACGTGGAAGCCGGTGCAGCGCGGACACTGCAGGGCAGTGCGGGCAGCGTCCTGCGGGGCGGTGCAGCCCAGTATATGTGGCCCTCGCGTGCAGAGCGGCGCAGAGCCACGGGCCACTGTTCTACACCGTCCTGTCCCCATGCACGGGGCTGCGCTTGGCTGTCCTGCACGGCCCTCCTGCCCTGCGCTGTATGCCGACACTGTGCTCTGCTCACCGTCGCTTCTCCCGTTCCCCACCGTGCGTCCTACTCACAGCCCCTCCCGAAGGAAGGTGACAGCCTGGCTCACGTGGGACACAACTTGATGAGACCTCGAAAGTCGATCTACCGAGCAGGTTCTGCGGGAGAGGCGCCCAGACGCCCCTGGACATGGGTGGGGCTGCGAGGTCGAGGTTTCTGGCGCTCGGCGGGGTCCCAGCTCACCCACAGGACCAGGAGGCAGATGCTCAGGCTGCTGGAGAGACCCTCAGCCCTCAGCCCCCTCCAGCACTGCTGAGACACGGGCTCAGACCCTCTGGTGCTCAGTCTAACTGTGTCACCTGGACCCCAGAAGATTCCCTGGCCCAATGACAGCACAGAAAGGACGCTTGACAAGTTACTGCTTTTCTGCAGATCACACTGAGCAAAAAACTTCCGGAACAGGGCACCTATCAGGCACACAGACTTGTAGTTAGAAATGAACTCAGAAGACACTTCAAGCCCCTCATTTCACAAAAGAGGGAGCAGACCCGAAGCAGTTTATTCACCCCCGTCACAGGCCACGGAACGTCAGAGTGAGGACAAGCCCACTGCCCTGGGCACCTCCGTCCACACCACAGGCCGCTGTCTGGGACCAGAACAGACCAGTCACCTGGCGTCACAGACCAGCCTGGAGCTGTGGGACCACTGCCCCGCAGGCCAGCCCCAGAGGGGCAGGCGGAGGGCCGTGCCCGGAGGGTCCACCAGCACAGAACAAACTCCCACTCGGGGGCCGAAATTCACGTCTCCTCAGTAAGAAGATCCAACCTGATCACTTCGCAGTCAAGGTTAGCCGCGGTCCCAGAGGACGGATTACTCACCAGATGACCATCTTGGAAACGTCCAAAAGCTCTATCTCTTCTTGGGTGACGAGTTCCAGACGCCCAGATGTGGGGGCGGCCGGCTACCATGGTGACCAGACCAACACAGAGAGGCCCCTCCGTATCACACTCCGGGGAGACGGCAGAACCCGGAATATCTTTCCTGCCACCAGAGCCAGACTTCCCACGGGGGCCCTGACGGCTGACCAGGTGGAACCGAGGCCCTAAGAATGTCTCAAATGCCCCTCTCTGCGCTGTCTACCCAAAGCGCCCGCTGGAGGTCTAAGACAACACCACACAGCCCAGAAGCTTCCAGAAGACGGCAGGACTCCTGGAAGAGTCCACTCATGTCGCCGTCCTGACAGAGGGCACAGGCGGTTTAAGCACAAGCCAGGGGCTGCTACTCACAGGCAGCATCATTCTTATGGAAAGTGCGTGATCTTACACGAATCGAGTGTGAGCCTCAGGCCGCACGGAGGCCCTGCTGCGGGTCCCCTGACGGCCCGGCCTGGCTTGAGGCCCAGTCAGGCTCCCCAGCTTCAGAAGCCCCAGAAGTCTTCTCATGAAGACAGACCCAGAAGGGAGAAAAGACCTTTTTCTACTACAGCTGGACTTATTTCTTGGCCTCCAAGTAAAAATTTCAGAAAATATTTTTAACCTTATTTAAACAGAAGATGAACACTGAAAACACCTTTGTGCCCTGCCAATTCTTGCAAAGAGGAGCTGCTTGGATCACACTGAGTAGTTAGAAAACATTGATCTAAAATAGCTTACTTATCATCACACTACACTCTGTGATAGATTTCTGATCACAGGCTCCCCAGCGCAAACCGACCAGGCCACTCAGCGGGAGTCAGGGCTTCTCAGCAGCGGGCCAGGAAAGGGCCTCCTTCAGCTGGTTCCTTTCTGACACAGTCAACACGATAACCGCATCTCAAGGGGAGGGGTGCTCCTGGGGCCACGGGGAGTGAGGCGGGAGCTGGGGACACGGCCGAGGCCGCGGCTTCCAGCCCTGCCACTTGGGCACACGCGCCGGACTCTGAGCCTCGGCGCCGTGGCCAGAAAATAGGGCCGAGGACAACGCGTGCTCACGTGGCTGGGAGGGCGGGCCGGGGCGAGGTGCACAGGGGCACCATGAGACCCACCTGGCCCATGTGTGGCACGCACACCCGCCCCCGGGGGCCCCCCGCATCCCCGGGGCTGCCACATAAAAGTGGAAATCCACAAGCGGGGGCTCGTCCTCGTTGGCTGGCACCCACCCCGCCCCTCGTGCTTCCAATTGCCTGGCCCCCAGCCGGCAGCGACCTCTCGGGACCTGTTTTCTGATCTGTGACCCGAAAGGCTGAGCCACAGGAGAGGTCGGCCCTTCAAGCGCTGGCAGCTGTGAGCACCCAGCCCCTCAGCTCGGGGGCCAAGGCCACCCCCGTGGTGTCCCCGCTGCCCTCGGCCCGAGCGCCAGCAGGAGCCCCAGACACCACCCCCTCCATCCTTCCTTCTCCTGAGCAAACGCTTCACCAGAGCAGAGGGCACCCGGCGAGGCTCGGCAAGAGGGTTCTGGGGGCTCATCTCCTCGAGCAGCGCACATGGGCCACTCCCCACCGTGTGCGACCCCGTGCCGGACCCCAAGGGGCCCAAGGGGCACCGGGCGGCGTGCACGGATGGCACTGGCCGAACATCGCATGCCACTGGGCTCCAGGTTCTGTGGGATTAGAATCTTAGGCAGGTGGGGACCCTTCCTTAAGAAAAAGAATACACAGTTACAAATACGAAATGACACTGAAACTTTACCAGAATGAAGAAAGAAACCACAACCAATTAAGTGAGCTCTGGGGACTCAGATCCTTTCTTGTGAAAGCCCTTACCAGAAATGCTTACGAACGAAGGTTTGCAGGCAGCAACCCAGCTTCCTCTCCACCCAGGACCAACCTGAGGTCCCAGGGCCCTGGCGAGGGGGTCCCTGAGCCACAGACCCTCCCTGCTGCCGGGGGCGGGGAGGACGCTCCTCGCGGCCGGCCCACCGGCTTCCCCACGCCTGCTCTGGCCTCTATGAACCGAGCCCCTGCGCTGTGTTTGCAGTGGCTTTTCAACCCATAGGAAAAGCAGGGATGCGGCACGTGTCGATGTCAGGAGCCCAAGCTCCACGCGTGGCATTGACGTCAGCCTGAAACAAACACTGAACAGAAGCGGACGCATGAACGCAGGTTCTCAGGGCCCAACGCACCCCCATGCCCGTCGGCTGAGCCCCGGTCCCGACAGCGCTGCCCAGGGCACCCCCAACCCCTGGCCGGATTCAGGCTCGGGGGGACTCCAAATCGTAAACTCTGTGGAAATGTATACACACCTCCTCGTCCCAACAGCTCTTTTCTAAGGGATGTTCCTGTGTGATCCAGCTTTAAGTTTTCAACTCTGTCATATTTTCTAAACTCCAGTCTCTTCCATTTACTTTAGGACTGTGGCCCTCGCCCTCCCCGGAGGGAAAGCTAAACAGTGTGGTCAGGACTCGGTGTTCCCAGGCGTCCATGAAAACCTCTGTCCTCACTGCCACTGCCCACCCCCCTCGTGGTCCACCCCTGTTCACTGCCCGGTGGACGGGCAGGCAGGTGCGTCCACGCCCAGGCGAGTTAGCACCCGGTGTGCGGGAACCGGTCCAAGCAGCAGGCAGCTCGGCTCCCAGCCACCAGAAACTCATGGTGCAGAGCTGGTCTGTGGGCACTGATGGAGGTCCATGCCATGTTGGTGTACGAAAAACTAGGAAACAAGACCTTATACGGTATAACCTTATGTATGTAAATATCTATCTGCCTGCATTTGCGTATTTTATATACACACAGGAAGGTTCTAGTGTTCAGTCAACAAACTGAGTGATTATTTCTAAACAATGGGATCTTGTCTAACTTTGATCTCCTTACCTGACCTTCTCTCTAGACAAATACACAAAATACGCACAACGTGCAAAATGTAAGCTTTACAATGAACAATGAACATTTTTTCAAAAGGAGCAACGCATGTGAGGACGAAGGGGCGGGGTCTCAGAGGAAAGCCGGGGGGATGAGCACCCAGGCCTCAGGGCCGCACACGCAGAGGGCAGCCTCTTCCTGAGTTACAAAATGCCCTCCTTTTTGCCGTTTTCTCTCTCAAAACTGCTCCAAATTCCCAATCCTAAAGGATTAAACGGAGATGCAGGACAAGAGGGGTGAATTAAAGCAGGAGGCACTTGGGATGGAAGTGGGGCTTTAATTTAGAATCCAAAGACCTGGGCTTAGATCTGGTCCGGCTGCTGAGTGACCAGCAACGACATAGTCGATGACAATTCCCAAACCTCTGTCTGCTCGTCCAAACGCATTTTCACCTGGAAACCTGTAAGGCCACGCATTTAATGAAATCATCTCCACCTCTAGGTTGTGCCAGACGGAAAACTGAGTAATTTTAGGGCTGCGTTTTTTAGAACCTCAGGAATAGTCACCAGCCCCCGAAGCCGTGCCCACCTCCCCTTCTCTGGACCAGGGGCGATGCTCACCCAGTCTCTGCCAAAACAGCCCTGCCTACTCATCTGAGAGCCCTGCCCCTCTGTCCCGTGGAGCCCCCAGCCTGGCTCACTGAGGTCGGCAAAGGTTTTCAGTCGCTAGCACTTACTAGAGGGTCCTCACAGAAGAGTATTATATGTAATGTATAACTGATATACTCACGTCATTGTGTAATTGACATGTGAAAGGACAGGCGGCCACTTCCTGGGTCAGTGCCTGCATTTAAAGAATGTGTCAGGAACCCTGCTGGAATTCAGCACCGTCCTTTTGTCCTTCCATCCTAACAGAAGAGCGCTTTGCAGCCGGGACGGCTGGGACCTGTCAGGGTGATTAGATGGAATTCCACTCAGTGGCCCTTCTAATAAAGCCATCATTTTCCCAAGAAAAGGGGCCCAGCGGGCAAACACCTCCTGCCCTCCTCCCTTGCCTGGAGCACAGAAGGGATGTCTGGATATGCAGCCGGCATCCTTGGAACCAGGACAAAAACCGCACGCTGGGCGGGGTTGGTGACGGGCGAGCAGGGGACGCGGCACCCACGCCAGCCCCAGACTGCCTCTCTCTGGACGTCCTGAGAAAAGGGAAAACAGACGCTGTCCCATGGTGACTGACTGAACTTCCGGTACTTCTGTCAAGTGCAACTCCAGCTGATTAAGGAAACCTGCCTGTTCTGAGGCCTCATCGGCCAGACCCTGAACCTGGATCGGTTCCAGAAGTTCCACTGCACGTGTCAGGCGCTCAGCTACAGTCACAGCCACACCCATCGCTGGCCTCGGAGCCTGAAACTGGGACAGGACCAGCCATCACCTCCCGGGCACGTGTCCTGCTGCTGCGGAGGGTCTTCATCCATCCCCAGGCCTCCGACGAGCCCGCAGCCGGCGAAGCTCGCTCTGACGTCGTCCCTGAAAGACCCAGGCTGGGTCCACTGTGAGAAGCAGCCGCCATCTGCGCGTCCTCAGCACGCTGCCCCCTCGCCGGAACGGACGCGTGCTCGGGCGCATCGGAGCAGCGAGACGCGTACGAGTGCTGGAGGCCGGCCACACCGAGGGCGGCTCCGCAGCCGCGGGCCCGGCCGCACGTGTGTGCACGTCACGTGCACGTGGGGCTCTGCATGCACATGCGCACTGTGTATACACGCATGCGCGCCTTTGTCAGCTAGGAGGGCTGACAGCCCTGCCCCCAAGCGCCTATCCACCCCGGCGACGGTGGCTGAAAGGCAAACAGTAAATCCCAGAAAGTCGAGAACGAGGAGTTGCTCAGAAGGAGACAAGTTCAAATGTATGGCCTGAGGCTCCAGAGTCCGGCCTTGTAATCGGTCATTCCCTGCGGCCATTCCTACGCAGGTGTAGCCCAGCATGGAGCCCACTGCCCATAACCGAGGTGGGGTGACCAGGAAGGAGGAGGGCAGAGGGCCCTTTCCAGCCTGCTCTGTGCGGCTGGAATATGGGCACGGGGCGGCTGTCCTGTCCCCGCTGACGCTGGTCTCACCACCGCCCCGAAGCAGGTGGAGACAGACCCAGATCCCCCAGGGCAGGAGGCCCGGGCACGGGGGTGCTTCTCATTGAGGTGGGGCAGGGAGCGCCCACAAGGCTTCCAGCTGCTGCCCTGCCTCAGTGGCACAGTCCATCTGTGGGTCTGTCCATGGGTCCATCCACGGGGACGTGAGGCAGGACCCGGAGGTGGCCCCCTGGGGAGGCTCGGCGGGCACGGCTCTGTGGTTACCGTAAAACACCTCATAGGTAAAACCCTGCATTTTATGCTGAGAGCAATTCATCTTCACTCACCTTAAAGGCTCCACCCTTTTACTCTTACCCTTTTATATTTTTTGATGTCACAACTTACATCTTTTTATGCTGTGAATTAACAAATTACAGTAGCCGTAGTTATTTTTCATGCTGTTTCTTTAATCTTTATACGATAGTTGAGTGGTTAACGCACCATTCTAACATAGAATTACAGTTTTCTAATTCTGAAGGCCTATTTTTCACCTATACTGCAGTGTCCTGTACTTTCATGTGTTTTTATGTCACTGTTCAGTGTCTTTTAGCTTGAAAAACTCCTGTCAGCCTTTCTTGCAGGGCAGGTCTAGTGGTGGTGAGCTCCCTCAGCTTTTGCTCTTCTGGGAAAACCTTTATTTCTCCTCATATCTGAAAAATAACATTGCCTGATAAAGTATTCTTGGTTAGCAACTTTTATCTTTCAACTCTTGAGTAAGTCATTCCACTCTCTCCTGGCCTGAGGGGTTTCTGCTGAGAAATCTGCTCCTGGCCTAATAGGAGCTCGTGCGTAGGTTACTTCTTTTTCTCACTGGCTGCCTTCAAGATTCTTTCTTTATCAATGACTTTTTGAGTTGCATGAGAATGCGTCTAACGAGGTTTTTGTATTGAGATAGTAAGGTGTTCTACCAGCTTAATGGACTCGCACTGAGCCGTCTAATTCCTCACCAGGCTTAGGAAGCTCTCAGCTATCCCTTCCATCTCATTCACTGAATTCTTCAGCTCCAGAACTTCTGTTTGGTTCTTTTTTATAATTCCAATGTCTTTGGTAAAGATACCCTCTGTTAATTTTATTCCTGAGTTCACTGAATTGCCTCCCTGGGTTTTCTTGTTGCTCATGGAATTTCTTAATAACAGCTATTTTGAATTCTTTGTCAGGTAGATTGCAGTATTCTACCCCTTGAGTTCAGTTGCTGAAGAATTATCATTTTCCTTTTCTTTTCTTTCTTTCTTTTTGGCTGAGTTGGGTCTTTGTTGATGCTCACGGGCTTTCTCTAGTTGCGGCGAGCAGAGGCTACTCTTCGTTGCTGTGCGCAGGCTTCTCACTGCAGTGGCTTCTCTTTGTTGTGGAGCACGGGATCTAGGTGCACAGGCTCAGTAGTTGTGGTTTGTGGGCTCTAGGTGTGCAGGCTTCCATAGTTGTGGCACACAGGCTCAGTAGTTGTGGCGCACAGGCTTAGTTGCTCCGTGGCATGTGGGATCTTCCCGGACCAGGGCTCGAACCCGTGTCTCCTGCATTGGCAGGCGGAATCTTAGCCACTGTGCCACCAGGGAAGTCCCATCATTTTCTTTTCCTAATACCATATTATCTTGATTTTTCATAGTGCTTGACTATATGTGCCTCTGCTTTCGCATTTGAAGTAACAGACACCTTTCTTAGTTAGGAATCTATATTTACTGTTTCTCTCAATTCGACAGGCTGGCAATTAGAACCCTTTCTTTCGTGTCCCAGAAGGTGGCGCTATAGCTCAGGCTTGCAGCTTCTCCTGGAGGAGCTCCGCGGATACACGGAGGGTGGTGCACAGGAGCTGGCACGGAGTGGGGATAGGAGTGGACTTGGCACTGGGCTTTGGGGGTCCCCACGGGCCCAGGAGGGGACCCTCGAGTAGGGCCCTGCCAGAGGTCCAGTGGGTGGACCTCCTGCCAGAATCCCGGAGCAGAGAGCAGGAGACACGCCCCTGCAGTGCCGTTTGATACTGTCTCTCTCGCCTTTCTTTCCTCTCTCCGTCCCCAGTCAGACTTCCCTCCTCAGAAACCCAGGTGCTGCAGGAAAGAAACGGGTCCCTCCAACTGCAACCGCACAGCTGGGTCAGCCAGACGGTCACTCACGCTTTCCACCTTCTCGGCCAGAGAGGTCACCTCTGACACCTTGCAGCGTCACCCTGGGGAGGGAAGCTGACGGGGTGAGTTCCTCCACCCCCTCTCCCTCAAAGCCCATCTCTACCCTGCCCTGAAGGGGTGCCCGGCTTCCCAGCGGCAGGCTGGACCCCCAGGGATCCTCTGTCAGCCACAGATGGCTGCCCAGGTCTACACTGCAAGGCTGCCTTTCCCCATCGTGACATGCGGCAGTGGGGCAGGCGCACCCACTCCCTTGGATCCACGGCCCCACTGAGGCCTGTCTGCTGACTTTCATTTGCACAGGTGGGTAGAAGCTTCCAGGTGTCCTGGGGTAATGTGCCGGTTAGGCTCAGTCATGGGGGGCCAGTTAACCGTAAATCAAAGGGGAGAGAAGAAAGGAATGACTCACGCTGCCATGACACTGACCCCACCCCATCCTTTCACATCGAACCTATGTGTGGCCTTAGAGCCAAAGTGAGCCTCAGGAAGGGAGCATGTAGTTGGATCATGTTTTTGTTTTTTTAATTCATCCTGCCGACCTCTGCCTTCTGTTTGGAAAGTTTAGTCCATTTAAATTTTAAGTCGTTGCTTATAAGGAAAGACTTACTTCTGCCATTTTGCCGTTTGTGCCTATAAACCGCATATCACTTTTTGTCCCCCATTTCCTCCATTGCTGCCTTTTGCGTTTAGTTGATTCTTTGTAGTGACATTTTGATTCTTTTCTCGATTCCTTTTGTGTATATTTTATGCTGTTTTCTTTGTGGTTATCATGGGGATTACATTTAGCACCGTAAAGTGACGACAATCAAATCTGAAATTTTGGTATCAACTTCAATCACTACAAAAACTCTACCCCCCACAGTTCCAGATTACTGAGGTCACAAACTACATCTTTATACATCATGTGACAACTTACATAGATTTTTATTCTTATGCATTTATCTTTTAAACCCTGTAGAAAATAAAAAGTGGAGTTATAAACCAAAATTACAGTAATACTGGTGTTCACATTTGCCATGTATTTACCTGTACCAGAGATCTTTATATCTTCCTGTGACTACAATTTACTGTCAAACATCCTTGCATTTCAACCTGAGATCCCATCAGCATTGCTGGTGGGGCAGGTCTAGTTGTAATGAACCTCCTCAGCTTCTGTTTGTGTGGGAATGTGTTAGTTTCTTCCCCATTCGGAAGGACAGTTTTACCAAACAGAGCATTCTTGGTTGACAGTTCTCTTTCAGCACTTTATCATCCCACTGCCTTCTGACTCCAAAGTTCTTCTGAGAAATAGGCTGATCATCTTATGGAGGATGCCTTGTACGTAATGAGTCGCTTTCTTCTTGCTGCTTTCAAGATACTCTTTGCCGTGTCTTTTGACAGTTTGATTACAGTGTATCCCCAGTGAGTCACTCTGAGTTTATCTAACTCAGAGTTATTGAGCTCTCTTATTTGTAGATTCACATCTTTCATCAAACTTGGGGAGTTTGGCCATTATTTCTTCAAGTAGTCTCTCTCTCTCACTCTCTCATTTGGGGACTCCCATAATGCAAACATTGGTCTGCTTATAGTATCACATAGATCCCTTAGATTCTGTTCACTTTTTAAAATTCTCTTTTCTGCCTGTTCCTCAGACTCCATAATTTCAATTGTCCTGTTTCAAGTTCACTGATTCTTCTGCCTGCTCAAATCTATTATTGAACTCCTGCAGTAAACTTTTCATTTCATTTACTGTACTTTTTACCTCCGGTATTTCTGTTTGGTCTTTTTTTATAATTTCTACTTCCTTGTGGATATTCTCATTTTGTTCACACATCATTTTCCTGATTTCTTTCAGTTCTTTTTCCATGTTTTCCTCTAGGTCTTTGACCACATTTAGGAGAGTTTTTTAAAGTCTTTGTCTAGTAAGTCCAGTGTTTGAGCTTCCTCAGAGACAGTTTCTGTCAATGTTTTCCCTCTGAACATGCCATGTTCTCCTGTTTCTTTGTATGCCTTGTGATTTTTTCTTAAAAATTGGGCCCTTTAATATTACAGTGTAGTATCTCTGGAAATAAGATTGCGCTCGTTCTCCAGGAATCTTTTGTGTGTTGACCCTGCAGTAGACCATTAGTTCTGAGACTTTCCCAAACTATTTTTGCAAAGACTAGTCTTCGCCCCATGTGATCACCTGAGTCTGTCCTTTACACTGTGTTCAGCTAACGTGAGAGTCTTCCTTGAATGTCACGAGTCTTTATCAGTTGGCTCTGTCTGGGGAGCTCCTTCAACACTCAGTCAGGCTTGCGTTAGCCTACGAGTCAGCCCAAGGTGAAAGCTTAATGTCTTCTCGTGTCTTTTCTGAACACGCATCTTGCCAAGGTATGCGTTTGGATTTCTAATGCTCCTGCATACACAGCTGCTTTTGAATGCCCTGATTTCCAGAGTCTCACTCCAGCTTCTCCCCCAGGCCCTAGACTGTCTACTGTATGTCTTGCCCTAGGCATCTGTGAACCTGTGTGGCTGTTGGGGGGCACTGCCCACAGTTTTTCCTTCTAAGTTCTGAGTTAGGCAAAACAGATGGGCACCTTGCATTAGTCTTTTAGGTATCCCACACACAGTTTAGAATAGACAAACAGTAATTTCCCAATAAAGTCTGCTCTGCTCCCTCCAGTTTAAGGGAGGGACCTGGGAACTAGGCTGCTGCAGCTTCAAACCTGCCACCACCCCAGGGAAGGAGTCGGGTAACAGTAAGTAAGAACACCACAAAACTTCCTGACCACTTTGAATATGGCTTTTGCTTGACTGGGTGTTTGCTTGGTGGCTGTAAACTGTTTTCCAGAGCCTGACAAAGCTGGTTGAGACAGTTTCTGTTTGTTTCTTTCAGTGTTTCCACGGGGAAGCAGAAGCTCAGAGCTTCTCGGACCACCATTTTGCTACTAGTAACCCCTCTCCCAGTCCTTGTTTTTATTTTACCACTTTCATTCACATTTCTTGAACTTCTTCTCGTGTAGTGACCTTTTGAAACAAAGTACAATATTTACCAATTTACTTATTTGGCCTATTGGATTTTCATCACACTACCTTTCAGATGATCTCGTCCAACATGACCCGTATCTCCACCAGCTTCCTGTCATCCACAACCAAATAAGCAAACCCTTCACTGTTCTTCAAGTCTCTATTTAGAGTTTTAAAAGAATAGCACAGGGACTTCCCTGGTGGTGCAGTGATTAAGAATCCGTATATATAAAATAAAAATAAAATAAAAGAATAGCACAGTCAACCAATCATCGTGTTCTCCCAGTCTTCTGTCCCGTCCTCTTAATGTTCTCACCAGCATCTATCCCATAATCAGAACCCTGTATTTTGGCTATTTTGGTTTTTAATGAATCATAAACCAAGGTTCCCAAGCCATGATATCTCCCCAGGGAAAACAGCCAACAGATGCCAACAGCCCTGCAGATGCCAGAAGCACTGAGAGGCAAAGGTGATAATTACAGATGCTTGTCCGCTCCCCAAAGTCCATCATAAGAAATCATTTTGGTTCCCATTTAAAATGTTTAAGTAGAATTTTACTTGCAGCAGTGAAAACCAGGAGGTAGTTTATCACAAAAAACAAAGACTTTGAAATCAAACAGACCAGTATTCAAATATTGATGTTGGCACTTGCTAATAGCAAATTACTTAAGTTCTATAAAACTCATTTTCTCATCTAAAAAAATAGAGAAAACAACAACTATCTTGCAGGGATAACATGAAAATTAAATAAAATAGCATATATAAAGTCTTAATACTGAATATAAAGATCCCTTCACTAGCAAAAAGAAGAAAGACAATGAAAATTTCCCCAAAGCTAAGAATTCTAACGAACTTTATTAAAGAAATATTACATGGATGCCAGACTGTTGGTTTATATGCTCGCTCGTTTCCATTGCTATAACAGCATATAGATGTGATGCGACATATCAGGCAGTTCTAGGGTGGGTGTCTAGTGTATTTTGGGAAGACAGATGGAGGAGCCCATGGGGGATATTTGCATGAGGAGTCAAGATGCCCAAGAAAGATTTCTTCTTAAGAGAGGAGAGAGTCAAGGTCCACAGAGGTGGCCCAAATCTAGCGAGTACATGTTGAAGGTGAGCTTTCTTTGAGTACAGACAGCACAGCGATGTACGCTACTCACAGCACCTCCACTCTGCTCCCCAGCTCATGTCTGACTCCCAGGGAGAGAGGAATGAAACACAGACCAAGTAGAAACGAAAGCTGTTTCGTTCAACTCCCTCAGGACATCAAGGGCACACGTCCACACTGGTCTATAAAGGAATGAAACACCAGTCAAGGAGGGAGACCCTCCCCCACTCTGGCACAGCCTCAGACCGAGCGCTCAGGAGCTAGACCAGGCAAGAGGAGCCTGCACCCACCTCTGCCCATCGTGAACAGCAAACAAACTGAAGAAGGACGAGCGCCGAGGGCACATCATTCACATGAGGTCCAGCCCAGCGCCGTCCCCCAGGGATGCGGTGCCACCAGACCCAGTCACCACTTCCCCAGCTCCAGCCCACCAACCTCAGCACGAAGGGCAGCTGTGTCCAGGTGCTGTGCCGGTCTGCGGGTTGGACCGCTGCCCTCAGCTTGGGGCTGCCCTTGCACACAGGGGGGACACTTGGATGTGAGAACGCTTTACACTTTACACACATGTGTGGAAAGTTAACCTACCTTTTCAATCCTGCCTCAGCATAAACGCAGCAGACCCTTACATAGCAGAGATTCCCAGCAGCACCCAGTTCGCCAAGAGCCCCTTCTCTTGCTTTTCTTGTGGTGTCTATTCACAGATCCTGAGGGGTCCACATGTCAGCGCGGTACTCACAACCGCTGCTAAGAAACCACAGTGACTGAGAAACAGCTCGCAATCTTAAACCATTTAAATTACTCGTAAACGTATGCATGTTGGTCTAGACACAACACACGAGCATAATACCAATTCTTTACATCGGCAACGAGATGACATTTAGTGCTAGAAATACAAATTGTTTCATGTTCATGAAAATACAAACACGACAAAAAGTACGTAAGACATCATCAGGCTTTTTAAAATTAAATTTTCAGTTTTATTTCAATAATTTTGATTTAAGATGAATATTCATTTTTAAAATTTGCACTTTAATTTTAATATTTTAAAAGAAAGATTTTTCAAAAACATGAAAATATTTTTTAATAATTTTACACTTGTTTTAATTTATATTTTTATAAAATATTTCCATTTTAATCATTTAGAGCATTACTGTCGAACACAAATTATGTAAAAATATTTATTAGATGTATATAATTCGTGATTTAGCTGAAATTAGGCAAGAGAAAATAAATTTTATGTGCTATATATATATATATTTTTTAAATCAGTGTTATTTTTAAAAAATATTTATTTTTGGCTGTGTTGGGTCTTTGTTGCTGCGCAAGAGCTTTCTCTAGTTGCGGCGAGTGGGGGCTACTCTTCGTTGCGGTGCACAGGCTTCTCATTGTGGTGGCTTCTCTTGTTGCAGAGCATGGGCTCTAGAGCACGTGGCCTTCAGTAATTGCAGCACATGGGCTCAGTAGTTGTGGCTCGCGGGCTCTAGAGCACAAGCTTCAGTAGTTGTGAACACGGGCTCAGTAGTTGTGGCTCGTGGGCTCTAGAACACAGGCTCAGTAGTTGTGGCGCACGGGCTTAGTTGCTCCGCGGCATGTGGGATCTTCCTGGACCAGGGCTCGAACCCGTGTCCCCTGCACTGGCAGGCAGATTCTTAACCACTGCGCCACCAAGGAAGCCCTGCGCTATGTATTAATTGTGTTTGTTTTATTCGATTATTCATTCAAACATCTACAGAACACCCATACATAATAATAATTATTATTCCACATATTATTATGTGGAATAATAATTAAATTCATCCTTGATATTTTTCTTTCAGTCATATAAGAATTGTAGCTTTACATATATTTTTATCTTGTCATTATGAAGACATTTATCAGGATAAAACAAAAAACATGTACATTTGGTACCTGTCTGTTGCTTTGATTTAGAACTTTTAATATTACACGTGGCATGTGGGCCACAACCGTCTGGGGCAGGCTGGATGGAGGGGCCCAGAAACGCCCCAGGCCCAGAACCTCCGAGGGAGGAAATCCCTAAACCAGAGCAGGAAACTGGGAAATGACAGCTCAGCTGCTCAGAGCACAGCACCCCAGCCCACGAGACTCCCAGAAACAGCTGGGGAATTGGGGATGAACTAGAACCCACACCGTAATTGTGCGGAAAATATATAGGAAGTTTCTCTGAGTTTCTCTCCTTGTGACCATTTCTACCCCTAGACCATGTGGCCTGAAAAATATTAAATTACAGAAAGAAACAGAGAAGTCCCTCTCCTGCCCAAAACTTCCAAAACAATGCGCTTTGCGAACATTTAGACATATCTCAATTCTGCCGTAATAAGCAACTTAGGATTCAGACCACCAGGAGGCGAAACCCAGGGACGAGCCAGCCAAGCTGAGCCCCAGGGGCTCAGGAAAGGCAAGCGGTTCCAGCACACGCCACCCAATGACCTGCGTAAAGACATCCTCTCCACGCAGGGTGACCCCCTTGGAGTGGTCAGTGTTTACAAACACAGCGCAAGCCGGGAATAAACTCCCCGGAATCGCTGCAGGCAGACCACCGGCGGTAGGGACAACACCACATTCGTTACCAGAGGGCCCAGTGAAACCCAGTAGCACCAGAGCAAGACGCCCATGGGCAGTGGAAGGGCCAACGCCTGACGCCGCCAGCGAGACAAGTGGTGCGGGAGTGGAGGCGCCCGCGCCCTGCCCTCGTGTCGCAGCCGTGGGGCGTGGGCCTCCACCCACTGCTCAGAGCTGGCCCCGGTCTTCGAGTTCCTGTCCCCAAGCACAGCTTCCTTGATTTGATCTGTTTGGGGAAAGCGTCTAGGGGACCTAGGCTGACCGCCCCGCACAAAATGTCCTCGAGAAGCTGACTTTTTTGTTAATAAGACCTAACTGAACTGAACGGGCACGAAAACGGTCTACAGACAAAACTGGCCCTAGCACGCACCACGGCCTCTCAGCCTCCTGATCGCTACAGAGATGCCTGCACGGCCGTGCCCACCCCAAGAGGCGGGTGCGGGCCGCGGATTAAAGAAATGTGGGCCGAACACACGACAGCGTATTGCTCAGCCTTAGAAAGGACGGGAATCCCGACACACGCCGCAGTGTGGATGGACCTTGAGGACACCATGCTCAGTACATGAGCCAGACACAAAAGCACAGTTGCTGTACGTTTCCATTTATGTGAAGTCTGCAAAGTGCCGGTTCATAGGAACAGAAAGGAGAGCGGTGGGAGCCGGGGCGGGGGGAGGGGAGTAAGTGTCTAGTGGGCAGAGTTTGTTTTGCAAGACGAAGGCGTTCTGGAGATCTGTTGCACAATACTGTGAATATACTTAACACGACTGAACCGAACACTGAAAAATGGTTAAGACGGCAGACTTAATGCTACGTGCTTTCCACCACAATAACAAAAGCTATAAAACACAAACATGTCTTGCCTGGCAAAGAATTTTGAGCTCTTTTTTTAATGTGATGAATGAATACATCATCTAAAACTGTTAAAAGGAATTATTACTTGTAATAAAAAACTTGGATTTAAAAGTTAAACCAAGAAAAGGGGAAAAGAACTCTGGAACTGAATAACCCAAAGGAAGCCGCGGAAGTGGTGGGCCGTCCACTCGGGCCCAAGGGGTAACTGCCGTATCTGGATGACTCACGGTGTCCTGAGCCAGACATGGCATCAAGCAACTGCTGACAGCGTCCCCTGCATCTGGTGAGCAGGACCTGAGACCTTCCTGCCTCTGTCCACACCAGCCTGTTCCCCCTCAGCTGTGTCCAGCTCTCACTTCTGTTCTGAGTCTAATGGCCTGGGTTTCCATCACTGGAGCACGTTTAGATAGCCCAACGTTCAAAAAATAAGTTCACTTACCTTCTTCTGAAATTATTACTTTGGAGAAGACAAATTACGAAATTGCTTACCTAAAACACCTTCACTAAAAGAGCTCATATGTCTTCATATAATATTAGGACGCCATTTTTAAAGGCATTTAGGCTCTTTTAGTTTTTTTTCAGTTCATCATGTGACGTGAAACTTCCTTACTTAAAATGTTGAGACCGGCCAAAGATTTCATATGCTGCGCTAATAATAAATCAAGTGGGGCCTTCCCTGTTGGCACAGTGGATAAGACTCCGTGCTCCCAATGCAGGGGGCCCAGGTTCGATCCCTGGTCAGGAAACTAGATCCCACATGCATGCCACAACTAAGAGTTCGCATGCCACAACTAAGGAGACTGATAGCCACAACTAAGACCCAGTACAACCAAATAAATAAATAAATAAACTTCTTTTTTAAAAAACTCAAGTGGACAAAGTAAAAGCTCTGAAATGCCCCTAAACAAACTTGGAAATCTCTCGTATCGATTAGAAACATCCACCCACAGGGTAGATCATGAAAACTGTGCTTTCATGTCACCAGAGTCTGACACCTGAAGAGCAGACAGTAAATAATAACCAAATTGATAAACAACAGAAGGAAGCCTCCTCCTTCCTCGGGGACTTGATGAGTGAGAGCTGACGATGTCGGGAGCCTCGCTAATTCGGTCCAGATGTGCTGCCTCGGTGCTGCCCTTCATAACTAAGGCTGTGCGTTAAGTGAGGAGGGGTCTAGACTCCACGCAAAGCAAGCAGCTGACCCAGGGCGCACCTGCCCTGTGTGATGAATAGGGACGCGCTTGGCCCGAGTGATTGGGGGGGAATGTGGGCATGACCCTCCCCGAGATTTCCATTTTTAAATAAAATGCCCCCAAACAACTTTGCTGTGTGCTCAGCTCAAAGCAGCAGTTACAAGACCAGGCCCCCCTCAATCAGATGACTTGTGGACCCACCTCAGTCCTGTTCGGAGGACGTTTAACACAACCTTTGGATAAATCCCCTTGGCTGAGTGAGAGTGCATCCCACACCGGACGGCAGCCACACTGCCCAGGCGATGTTTTATCATCATCCCAGTGCAGTGCAGCCCACAGTGTGTGGTTCAGAAATAGCACGACCCCAACTTTTCTTAAGGGAGGCAAAGGATGCAAACGTCCAGGTGCCGACAGAGCCTGCGGGCCTCTGGCTTGTCAGGCGCTGGACCTGGAGACTTCAGTCACCCCAATTCCCACAGCTCTGTGACGCAGGAGGACCCAGGTGTGGTGGCTCCTGCAGAAACACGGCCCCACCCGGCCTTCCGCCCCGTCCAGAGCACACGTGGCTCATCACGTGGGCCCACGGGTCACCCACCAGCACACCCTCTGAACGTGGGGCAGAATCGCACAGCTGCTGACTCAGGTCTCGGATTTGCACACAACTTCCCTCCACATCACCCTGGGAATGCGGGTTTCCCATCACCCGCCCCCTCCCACCCCCAGTCCAGCACGGTCCAGCCGCACCGATTCTGGGGTGAGTAACGGGTCTGAGAAGGTCTGCAGACGCTCACACGTGGTTTTGTTCCCGTTCGGTCCCGAACGGTCACCCCACATAAGCACAGGAGAAGTGCCAGTGCAGAGGACCCTGCGGCAACAGGGCGTCAGGAATCTGAAGAGTGAAGGGACCGGGGCGGAGGGTGGACACGGCCGCCTTGGAGCCCGGCTGTCTGGGTGGGAGCTGGTGTCCCTGAGTCTGTTTCCTCAGCGTCGAGTGGGGATGATAACTGTACCACTTCTCGACCAGGAAACCTACAGGGGCCTCCACCACCTGCGAAAGGACACACCTGTCCCCGAAGTAAACCAGGCTCTGTGGCAGGAAGGGCAGAGGAGAAATCGCGAGGGCTGTCCTCACGCAGACCATGCCTTGTTCGAGGGGCAGCCTGGACAGCCTTGAAACCCTGCCAGGACATTACACGAGGATGATTCCCACACCGCTTACCTGGGGGAGGCTCCCATTTCTCTCTACACCCCTTGTCATCAGAGCATCACTCGCTGTCTGGAATGTACTTATTTTTTAAAATTAATTAATTTATTTATTTATTTTGGCTGTGTTGGGTCTTTGTTTCTGTGCGAGGGCTTTCTCCAGTTGTGGCGAGCGGGGGCCGCTCTTCATCGCGGTGCGCGGGCCTCTCACGTTCGCGGCCTCTCATTGCGGAGCACAGGCTCCAGACGTGCAGGTTCAGTAGTTGTGGCTCACGGGCCTAGTTGCTCCGCGGCATGTGGCATCTTCCCAGACCGGGGCTCGAACCCGTGTCCGCTGCATCAGCAGGCAGACTCTCAACCACTGCGCCACCAGGGAAGCCCTGGAATGTACTTCTTGACCCAATTTTCTCTCTCACTCTCCAGAAGGTAAGCTCCAAGCAGGCAGGGCCTTACCTTCCTTGCTCTGATGTGGTGAGTACTCGACAAACACATGGAAGAAAGGGGGAGGGGGGAGTGGAGAGAACGGGGGAAGGGGGAGGGGAGCTAAGGCTGAGACAGCCCTGTAACTCCTCAAAACGCAAAGCTGAGGCAACGCGCTGGTAACCACCCTGGGAGCACTGCCCCGTCGGTGGTGCCCTGTAAACAATTACTGGCCCGCATCCAGGCACAGCCCTGGTGCCATATTTTTAACGGTCGAATGTTTGTCTAGTGAAAAAAAACACTGGCACCAAACCAACAATTAAAACATTAAAAAGACTGGTATTTTATTTAAAGTTTTCCCAGTCTATTTTCTTAAGGAAACGTGCATTTCAGCCAGCGATCTTGGTCTAGCTTGTAATGACTTATTTATATATCATGTTTTAAATCACTGCTCTGCTGACTGGAAATTATTATTGTCTTTGGAGGGAGACTACAGGGTGAGATAGCTTCTGGAAGGTGGCTGTGAACATTCATACGACATTCCACCAAGAAGGAATTACCTTACCTGGAATTCCCTTAAGCCCTCAGTCCCCAGTTTCAACTCTATCAGGCTGCACATTTATACATCATTTACAGTAAAGCCTTCAGATTGGATGATCAACATTCTAAATTTGGAACAGCCACCATATGCCCTCCCAGCCCCTCAGAACTGCAGTTTCCTGTTCTCTGGTGCTACCCCAGTCGGCTCCTTCATCAAAAGGAAAAGGAAAGGAACCGCACCTAGCTTTCAGGGAACCCCAACATACAAGCTATTTTCGAAGGAAGATTATTCGCAAGAGAAGTTCTTCCTTACATGTTCTGCAGACGTGAGAAGGTACCGGAAAATGCAGGGAGCCCCGGGAGAGGAGTCCGGGGTCAGAGGGAGCCCCCCACCCGGAGAAGCGCTGACCACGTCGGGGTGACCCCGCAGGTACTTCAAGGCCGTGTGCTGTGCGTGCCCCTCTGCTTGCCTTCAATCCCAGGAGAGGCCATCACACGGCCTAGGACATAGCAGAGGAAGCTGAAAAGTGCCCGACTCACTCCCCTTGGACCAGGGCTGGAGCAGCTGCAGGCCGCATAGCCGGACAGGGTGGCCGGCCTCGGGGACTGCAGCCCGCTGCCCACCCCTGACGCCGCCACAGCCCCGCCCTGGGCACCTGTCCTTCGTCACCTCCTTCCAGCCCCACCCTCCCCTGCGGGCTGGCTCCCCTCTCCGCCCAGGCCCCTCGCAGAGTCGAGCTTCCTACCTGCGGTCAGACGCCTGCTGCCCCCTCTGGCCACCGGGGGAGCCCGCGCAGGGACACAGAAATGAGCAGAAGAGGCGCTGATGTGAATCCCGCCCGCCTGCCCTTCAGGGCTCCCTGCTTTCCACATAACACACGCTGGGGCGGAACCTTCACGAGGGACCCGGAAGCCCCTGGGGACAGGGACAGGAGGGCCAGGCCAGGACACCTCCCTCAGGAAACGTGGCTTCTTCAGCTGGACCTCGGTTTTGGTAGCCTCAAAGGCTGCTCAAGGGTCTTCGTCCTAAGACATTTGTGAGTCCCTACCAACATACTCCTTCCAACAGGTCTCTGACAAGACCCAAGGTCTCATCTCTGAGGGAGGCAACTTCCTAGAAAACCCTCGACATCCGGCTAAAATTTAAAGGTGATTCCTAGCATGTGACAGTGGCCGGCATCCCAAGTGTCACACACACAGGCATCTCACACACACACAGGCATCTCTCACACACACACAGGCATCTCTCTCACACACACAGGCATCTCACACACAGGCATCACACACACACACACACACAGGCATCTCACACACACACACACACACACACACACACAGGCATCTCTCACACACAGGCATCACACACACCCACAGAGGCCTCTCTCACACACAGGCATCACACACACACAGGCATCTCTCACACACACACACACACACACACACAGGCATCTCACACCGGCCCTACTGGGTCCTTATCCTCACGCTTGCTTCTTCACCACTTTGTGGAGGTGACGCTACTCATTCTTCAAAGTTCATCTCAAATAAGAACTTTCCAGAAAGCTTTCTCGAGTTCCTTCCGAGACTGTATTTCTTCGTCCTTTAAATACCAATAACGTATTATACCTCCTCTGTGCATAAGCAAACCCTGCATGGCATCACAGCAGCAGATATTTCTCTCAAGGGACTGAGCTTTTTGAGGGCAGAGAACATGTACCTCTCCCCTCTCTATCCCTAGAAGCCTCTCCTCAACATCCTTATACACAGAAAACAACTGTTGAATGTCACAGATCAACTTTAATTGTTAATTGTCCATCTCTGGAAAACTGAAAAATTTGCATACCATCCCCTGGGTCTTTTGAAAAATACCCAGTTTTCAGGGTTCTACGGTTGTCAATTATAATTAAAGGAGATACCCCTCAGAGAATTTCCAGGAAGCTATACGGTATAGTAAGATGAGTACCATACTCTTACCCTCTCCATCCATGTATGTATTAATGAATCCATAAAAACTCAAATAACAAAAAAATTCAAACAAACAAATGTGGAACGAAGAATCCACCAGATAAAAGCCCTCTTCCCCAAACAAGTGTATCCTCCAGAAATCTGTACCTCCACCGGGGCTTTGTCTGAGTTGCTGATTCCTGTTCAAGATAAATCCCTTCAGTGAGCAACAAATGGTCTTCATAAGAACCTCTCACTACAGCCAGACTCTTCCTGGCACTATTACTAGCCCCTCTTCTAAAATACCATGTTGTTACCCATAGATTGTCGCTTAGAAATTAAATATATACTGACTGAGCACTTACTTTAAGCAATGTTCTAGGTACTGAGGATCTAACAGCAACAAAGAGGGGAAAAGCAGTTACTATGGGAAAGCATCTATACACAATAATACACAATACACATAATAATCAAGTAAATCATGTAGTATGTTAGGTAAAATAATAGGACATATCTCACACCATCCACCAAAAACTACCTCAAGTGAACCACAGACCTAAGTATGAGAGATTATGCTATAAAACTGTTAAAACATCAGAGTAAATCATCATCATCTTACACAGAGCAGTAATTTCTTAGGTCTGACATCAAAAGCACAACTGGGAAAAGAGAAGATAGCTAAACTAGACTTCACCAAAATCAACAAATTTTGTGCTTCGAATGACACCATCAAGAAAGTGAAAAGACAACCCACAGACTGAGAGAAAACATTTGCAAATCATATATCTGATAAGGGACATGTATCCAGAATACACAAAAACTTTTAGAATGCAATAATAAGTTGATGAATAACCCAATTTTCAAAATGGGCAAAGGATTTGTATAGATCCTTCTCCAAAGCAAAAATGCAAACGGCCAATTAGCACATGAAAAGGTATCCAACAGCATTAGTCATTAGGGAAATGCAAATCAAACCACAATGAGATACCACGACACACCCATTAGGATGGCTAAAATGAAAAAGACAGACAATCACAAGTGTTGTCAAGGATGCAGGGAAACTGGAGTCTCAGTGCATTGCTGGTACGAATGCAAAATGGTGCAGTCAGTTTGGAAAACAGTCTGGCAGTTCCCTAAAATGCTAAGCATAGAATTACCACATGACCCAGCAGTTCCACTCTTGGTGTATACCCACAAGAACTGAAAATATATCCACACAAAAACTTGTAGCAGCAGTAGCAAAACAGCCAAAATGTGGAACCAGATCAAACACTCATTAACTCATGAATGGATAAACAAAACTGTAGTAAATCTATACAATATTATTCGGCCATAAAAAGGAAGGAAGTACCATGCCACAGCATAAATGAACCTCTGAAGCACTATGCTCCATGCAAGAAGCCAGCCATAGAAGACCACATATTGTATGATTCTATTTATAGAAAATGTCCAGAATGGCCAAATAGAGAGACAGAAGGCAGACCTACTAATCATTTAAGTTGAGATGCCTCCTCTGTGAAACCCCTCCCGACAGAAGCAGGCAACCTGGCAGTGTCCTGTGGCCTCACATTGGAACTGCTGACTACAATGTAAGTTGTATGAAGACAGAAACGTTAAATGTCCATTTTGTTCTCTGCTATATCCCCAACACCTAGAGCAGTGCTGAGCACAGAACAAGGGTTCAACAAATATTTATTGCAAGCTCCAGGGAAATAATGTGTTCACCGGCCCCATCAACAGGCAATGGTCCCCGAGTATACCCCATTCATCTCTGTGCTTCCAGAACCCTTGGTAACGTGGTGCCTGGCACACAGAACATCTCCATTCAATGTGGGGGAAGAATGAATGCATGAGAAATAGACTAAAAACTACCCTCAAAACACACAGCTCTTCCCAGATGGGATACCCAGAAGACCCCTGTTGGCTTCTGACATATAGAAATGAAAGAGAATCTGTGTTGTTTGAAACCACTCAGTTTGTGATAATCTGTTACAGCAGCAGTGGGAAACTGTGATAATACGATGCCACAATGATTAACTCTATAGCATAAAATAAAAATTTTGAGAAATACTTTTTAAAAAGTTTTTCAGATTCTATCCTGGTTTTCCTGATTATTCATAAAACTTTTCAATAGTATAAGTTGCAAGAATATGGTAGTTGTTATTCCTAATTTTTCCCCTTTCCCTCCTCCTAGCCATCCTGCTCTACTTTCCATGTTGGTTCTGAGCTGTCATTTGAGGTTAAGCTGAAAGACCACAAAATGGAAAGCTGTCATAAGTGGTTCTCTCAAATGTCCTGGACCTTGGGAACAGAACCACTTTGACTGCTTTTTTGGTTTGACCTAGTTAATTCTCTGTTCAGTGGTAGCCTTTGAATTCTTTATTATGAACATACAATGTAATAACCACTTTCTATTTTTAAAAAAATGTAATAGATATTTGCATCAAAGCAAACTCTTATGCATTAAAACTTCTCTTATAATGAAAAGAATTGTTTCAAGACTGCTTTTTTTTTTAGTCAAAAGTCCAATTTTATTTTTTTTTTATTGGAGTAGAGTTGATTTACAATCTTGTTAGTTTCAGGAGTGCAGCAAAGTGAATCAGTTATACATATACATATATCCACTCTTTTTTAGATTCTTTTCCCATATGGGTCATTACAGAGTATTAAGTAGAGTTCCCTGTGCTATACAGGAGGTCCTTATTAGTTATCTATTTTATATATGGTAGTGTGTATATGTCAATCCCAATCTCCCAATTTATCCCTCTCCCAGCCTTACCCCCGGTAACCATACGTTTTCTACATCTGTGAGTCTATTTCTATTTTGTAAATAAGTTCACTGGTACCCTTTTTATAGATCCCACATATAAGCGATATCATATATTTGTCTTTATCTGACTTACTTCACTCAGTATGAGAATCTCTAGGTCCATCTGTGTTGCTGCAAATGACGTTATTTTGTCTTTAATTCAAGCCTGCTTTTCTTTTTTTTTTTTTTTAGCTGCATCTGGGCTTAGTTGCAGCACACGGGATCTTTGTTGAGGCATGAGGGATGTTTTTGTTATGGCACGCAGTCTGCTCAGGTTTCTCTCTAGTGGTGGCTCTCAGGCTTCTCTCTAGTTGTGGCACCTGGGTACCAGAGCACACGGGCTCAGCAGTTGCAGCACGCGGGCTCTGAAGTTGTGGCATGCGAGCTCCAGGGCACATGGGTTCTGTAGTTTGCGGCACGTGGTCTCTCTCATTGAGGCGTGTGAGCTCAGTAGTTGTGGCACACGGGCTTAGTTGCCCCGCGGCATGTGCGATCTTAGTTCCCCAACCAGGGATCGAACCTACATCCCCTGCATTGGAAGGTGGATTCTTTACCACTGGACCACCACAGAAGTCCCTCAAGCTTGCTTTATAAAAAATCATTTCCTTCATCATGTCCTTTGCAGTGTTTTTTTTTTCCCCCCACTTTGGTTAGGCTAACTATGCAGCTTTGACTAAATCAAATGTAATAAAACAAGTCAAGGCTGAAGAAAAGCTCTTTAGACACATGTCACCACAAACAATTAGAAGATTTATTAAGTGTTTTTCTCTCTAGTTTTTTTATTCCTAGCATTAATGGTGCATTTAACTGCACTCTTCTTATCTTGGTTATATCCTTGAAAAATATTTATACTTCTCAAGTCTCAAATGTCACAGCAGAGAGCCAAGCTATGAGCTCCAGTTTAAGCCTTTACTGAAAACAAAACATAGTCTTCTGCATAAAAGACAAAAATTAGTTTGTAAGAGATGTCAAGGCCTTCCTGAAACAAACGTAACTATTTTCCCACGACGAGAATAAATAATGGTACAGAATCATTTCACATGCCATCGGCTGTAGTGCATGGTGGGTCATCTCGGCTGTCACCCAGAGTCGCTGTGGGAAGGGGGGGCTGGCAGGAGTGCCCTTGCCCACCGCCGGCTCCACAGCCCCTGCAGGAGGGACTGGGGAGGGCGCGGGCTCTGGAAGAGGGGTGCGTGGAAAATTCCGGCAAATCCTCAGCCCTAAAGGTCTGGCAGGAGCAAGGCCTTGGAACCTGACGTTCAGTCACAGGCACAGGAAAGGGCACGAGCAGAAGTGTCCCCTCGGCCTTCGTAATGACGGCCGGTTCTAACCTCACGTGCAGTCAACACGGAATCTCAACCCGGGACATCGTCCTCCAGAAAGAGGGCACGGGGCGGGGCCAGGGCAGACCGAGGCCCCTCCCACCCCCGCCCCGCCCTCAGCCAAGGGACCGGTGGCGGGCAAGGCTCCTAAGACGGCACGAGCCTTGCACGTCCAGAGCAAAACCGCAGACGCCGTAAAACACCGATGGTCCGGCAGGAAAGGTCCCCACCTCACCTTTCATCCACATTTGTTTTCTTCAGGTAAATACTCTTTTACACTAGAGACCCTTTATTCACAGGAGCTAATCCCAGAAAGCGACAGGAAATAATTGTGCGTTGAAGAGGGACAGAAAGGGTCATGACCAATCAGAGACATTCCTGACATACACGACTAGTTTCCAAGGACTTGAAGAGAAAGATGTAGATACACCTGTGAAAAATCTACAACAGGATGAGATTTCATGTAATTCAAGGCAGAAAAAACATGTTGGGGAAACCATGCACACAGATACGCAGACGAAGGCGTACCTGATGCACTGCTGACAGAGGTCCCAGAGGACAGGGGGCCATGGGACGTGACCAGGGGCTCCACAGGGGTTTCTAAACTGGCTTATCCCACCCAATTTCAAGAGGTCTGTCTTCCCGAACTCCAGCTGTTCTCCTTCCCGTGGGCTGTTTATCCGACCCAGATGCCACTACATCACAGCCCCGGAGACCCACGCGCCTCAGCTTGGCCATATTAAGAGACACGTATTTACTACACGTAACGTGAACCACCACAGGGGCCAGGCAACAACTCAAACTTTACACCATGCACACACACACGCGTGCACACACATTACACCCATGCACACGCATACACGTTCGCACGTGTTCACACATTATACCACGTGCACGCACACATGCACACACACTACACCGTGCACACACGCGTTCGGACACACGCACTCTGTTGACTTTGAAAATCAGGGTCCAGGTCTCACGTCCACCGCGGAACTCGGGTGACCACAGCGGACGCTGCCAGGACGAAATCCTTGTCTTTACTCTGATTTTCAAGAGTAGGAAAAGGGCAAATAAGAAGGAAAGCCAGAGCTTGTACATCACCAATGCACAACCATGCTCACTCACACGACTGAGGCACGCAGGCCACCCTCCCACAGACGCCGCTGCGCCCAGGGCCGGCGGACCGCAAGGGACGGGGCTTCCCCCCGCAGGTGGTCCTGACCACCTCGCTCAAGGCCTGACCAGTCGGCGGAACCAGGCAGACCGGGAGTCATGGCTTCCCCGCCGCGAGCTGTGCGACTCTGGCCTTGGCCGTGTCATCCTGCCCAGTGGCTGACACGCTGCCCGGGGCACAGTCTGCTGGAGCTGCAGCCGCAGCAACAGAGTCATAGCAGCTCGCTGGGAGCGTTCTCGGGGTGGTTAAAGGCTCCGGGAGAGGAGGAGCTGCGTGAGTCCAGTAACCGCACCCGCCCTGCCTCTGGGCCTCTGCCCGCGGCGGGCCGGCCCGGGCCCAGCAGCATCAGAGGCTCCGGCATTCGGGCCGAGACCGGCAGCCCAGGGGCCAGCAGGAGGCCAAGCCCCGGCAGTCACCCAGGCCCTGGCAGACGGCGAGCCTGGGTCCTGACCTCAGTCCCTTGCATCTCCTGCAGGGCACGCCAGCACACTGAGGTCTCCCGGTCACAACAGGAAGCGGCCATGGAAATCCCAGTGGCATTGCTGGGTCCCTGCTCCTCTGCATCTGATGAGAACCTCCCAGATGGCTCTCCTTCTGGTGCCCCTGAGGAGATGCCCCTGCTTGGTACCAAGCCCTGGTGCTAGAAATGAGAAGAGCTGGGGCCGTCCTGCAGGGGAGCCCTCAGAACCCTGACTGACGCTCAGCGCCCAAATTCCAGACAAGATGATGTGGCAGGTGCTGAAGTTGAACCAGAGATGCTAAGAAGTTTCTCTGAGTCGTGGAAGAGGCCAGCGGGACCATTAAAGCTCAAAATCGTGATCTTCCTCGTCTTCTGCACGAAGCCTTCAAGAAATAAGTCCGCTAGCCTGAACTAAAAGACGTGTGATACAACAGAAGTAAAAATACTCAGCAATTTATAGCTGCGCACGTGCCTGTTACTTTCCGGAGAGACTTACGCTTTATTTTTCACAACAGCCCTATGAGGCAGGTACTATCATTACTTTTACAAATGAGAAAACCGAGGCTCAGAGAGATGGGGTAACTCACCCATGAGTAAAGGCGGCCTCATCCGTCCCCAAATAAATCAGCCTGCAGTGCCCACCCACGCTCACGGCTGAAGGATGGATACGCGTGGACGGGTCTAGACCACGGTGCTCAGGACTGCTCAGGACATGCAGTGCTTCTGCTCTGGCCAATGGCCCTGTTTGCGCAAGTCTTGTGCAAGTCCACACACCCAGCATCACGGAGAGCACGCCTGCGCGGACCCCGACCAGCGGGGTGCTGCCCTGACCCAGTGCGGCTCACACCGTGTGCTGCGGCTGTGGTCTCACGGGCTTGTCTAAACTTGGCCAGTCTAACTACATCCTTCGCTGTAATTTCAGGAACTGGTATTTCGTAAGCGCCAGCACTGTCATTAAGGCTGAATCACTAGGAACCTGTTCCCATGATTTGGAGCCTGCACGGGAACAGTCAGGCACAGGCACAGAGACACTAAGCACAGAGCTTCAGCCCAGAAGGGAATTTTTTTCCTCTGAAAATTGAGGGCAAACTATCTGGCTGTTTAAAAGCTAAAAATAAATACAGTTTACTGGCTCCAAACACTGTTTGTGGTAGTTCAGCTCCAAGATCATCGCAGTTTGGAAACAAGTTATGTTTGGCAAACAGGCCGCAAGGGATCAAACTGCTTTTTCTATTTTAAATAACGAAATAAAAACAAAGTCTTTTGATTAAAAAATTAACAGCTGTACAGTAAACTCTCGTGCATTTTCATAAGGATATTAGGAACCTAGGTGGTACCTAAGAGCCAACCCTTTCAGCCAGAGAAAATTATTCAACCAACCCCAATACTGCACCAAACACTGCAGGAGTCAACATGCTGCGGTAACTGCAGTGAGCGTTCAAGTCAGGATAAAAATGAGGCTGCGGTCTCCCCAGGGCCCTGCATCCAGTGCCGCGGGACTGAACAAACGGATCCTGTCTGTTCAAAGCTCCCCCACCAGAAAGAGGGAGATTTAGAACGCGGATTAGCAAACATAAATTAAATAGCTGGGCAATGGAGCAGTTTAAGGGTGTTTTGATAACGCAGCCTCTGAGCTGGGCTCCAGCCTCCACCTCCCAAGCGCAGGACCCCGGGCTGGGCCGCCCACCCTCCCCTCCACTCATTCCCTCTGTCCCACAACCTGGCGCTGCCACCGCGGGCCAGCCTCACCACCGCTGCCTGCGGACCCGGCCCCTCTTCCCCCCCTCGCCCTTCCCCACATGCCTCGAGGTGGAGTGACAGTCGCCACGGGACCAGCTCCTCCCCGGGGTGGGGGTCTTGCCCTGAGGAGCCTTCCTGATGCCCCCCAGAGACCTGTGCATCTTCCCTGGGCAGCCCTGGGCTTGTGGGGCACCCGACCCTGTACGGTAGTTACTGATGCGGTGAAAGCCACCAAGGCAACGTGCTGGGGCCGCCAAGGGCCCAAGTGGCAGAGGCGTGTGTGCCCATCACGGGGACCCTTCTGGAAACGAATCTGAGTACCTGAGCCTTAAGGTCTCAGCGCTCAATTAAGTTACAGGATCGCGTCCACCACCAATAGCACACACACCACACCACATACACAGGGACACACACACAAGTATACACCACACACAGCCACACACTCACATATGCACACCTCACACACACACACGACCTCCCGTCCTCCCTTCCCCCATCCAGCCCAACATGCTTCTGCACTAAATTCCCGAATCAGCCCCAGTGTCCCCGCAGGCTGGCTCTGACCCTATCACTCTTCACAGCCCCTACCGCACACACTGCGTCCCTCGCGAAGACACACAGCAGGGGCAGCACCCCTCTGGCGCCCTCCCAGCAAGAGTAAAGGATCAGACGCCATTTCTCCGCATGATGAGAAAATCAATGCATCTGGATTTGAGAAACTGAGCGTGCTCTCTGACTGATACGCTTCCAGACATTCTCTGAAAGTAACTAACAGAAAAGGAAATGCACGATGCAAACTGGGATCTGATATTGCAAAGCTGACTGCAGATGACTTTTCTAGTCTGCAAAGCATTTTCACACATGTTATCTTATTTGACCTTCACAACCGTCCTGTACATAGAACAAGTATTATAATTTCCATTTCTCAGAGTCAAGTGGAGGCTCAGAGTACGGGGAAGACAGGAACCCAGCCAACTCAGAACGAGGCTAGTCCCACTATTTATCATTAAATCTTTCCTGTTGTGCTTCATGTGAAATGTGCAGGAAAAATTCCACAACAGTTCCAGAGGCTGATGTCCCCGTTTATCCAATTTACGGTAAAAGTGGATTTCTCCCCATTTTAAAAGTGACAGCTTGAATGAGAGCTGCATGAGTAAGTCATTCATCTCGTTCATTAAACCACTGGTGAGAGCTGGTTATAGAAATGCCGTCGGCGTGAGGAGGGCGGCCGCTGAGCACCCTCTGTGAGTGCCGGAGGGTCCTCACTCCCGCCAGCCTCCCACACCGCTCGGGGGGCTCAGCAGACACTAGGGCTGCTTTGTGAGAATACCTTCTGGCACGGCTCTGCTACAGACGGCAAGATTTATCTGGGTCCTCTGTTGGGGACACATGTTCCTGCTTCTCCACTTTCCTTGACTCTCTTGGTTGGTATCTGGAATTAGAAAAAACAGTCGCCTCTCCTGGTCTTCGCAGCCTGACTGCACCCAGAGTACAGAGAGGACCCTTGGCCACCAGCCTGGCCAGAGACTCTGGGGGCCTCTTGAACCTTCATGCTAACCCAAACCTTCTTCTCACTAGTGCCCAGGCAGCTGGAGCATGCTGGTCCCATCCACACTCCCAGGCAGGCAGGACAGAAGCCAGGCCCGGCAGCCCCAGGGAAGCTGGACATCTGCGCCAGGCCTCCCCCTGCGGGAAGCAGCTGGGAGCTGGGGGTCCCTTCTTCCTGCACAGCACAGGGTTCAGGGAGGGATGATGGCCCAAGGATGTCTCAAACTTCCCTGCCAGCTTTGAGGTGGCCAATTTCATACTTGTCCAGGGTACAGAAGCCTCTCAATGAGTTTTCAGATTTCTTAAAAGGGAATCTGCCCGTGTGCTGTTGAATCCGTGTGTCTGGATGGGTGGGGCGTGGGGCGGAGTTGGGCAGGATTCCCAGCCCCCCATCTTGCTGGCATCACCTCTCTGACAGATAACTCTAACACCTTTATCATCTTGGTTTTGCCACATCTTGATTTTCCGTTCACTTTGAGATCATCTGGTAGCTGGTACGATGAATGATGTTTTACTGAAGCCCCTGGGTCCTGTGGGAGCCTCTACTTCAGCTGGGCGTCTCTGACCCCATCCCAGCCAGGGAGGGGGGCTGGTGCGGGGTGCTGTCCGATTGCTGGGAGACAAAGTTAGAAGCCCAGGCTCCCTACCTGGTTACCACGGACACCCACGGCAGGCAGGGGTCCTCACTGCTGTTGGAGGGGTGGGAGTTCTGGCTCACTGTCTCCAGCACACCAAGGGAGGGTGCTCGTGACCACTGGGCCACAGTGGAGGCCCTGACTCGTCATCAGGCCACCTTTGAAATACCCAGTTGCAATTAACAGGAGGAATAAGGGAAAGTACACCTACTCCACCTTCCTGGAAGCAGAAGCCCCTGGGAAGCTTTTAAAAAACATCTCTGCCCAGATCCCACCTCTAAAGATGGATTTAACTGGTCTGGAGCAGTGCCTGGACATCAGGAACTTTAAAGGCCTTCCAGGTGACTCCAATGTGCCCCACCCCACCCCAAGTGCCGCGACCTCACCCTCCTGCTCCAGTCACCGTGGCCCCCACCAGCCTTCCTCTGCCCACGTTCCTCTCTCGCCCAGAAGGCTCGCTCTTCCCAAAACACTCCCCTGCCCCCTCATATACTGACTTCCTTTGTGGAGAATTACCACAGGACATAGTTCTCTGTAATTCTGATCTGAGTTCCTAATTGTACATTTACTCTATTTGATTACTTATCAGTGCCTGGAAAGCTCATGGGGCTGCGAGTGTCCTACCATCGGCAACTATGCCCGCATCACCCAGCAGCATTCCCGGTGTCTAGAACAGGGCCTAGCACGTGGCAGACTGGCCACAACCTTTCACAGAATGAACGGCCGGCTGGATGAACATGCACATCTGGGTTCTAGCACACGAGGTGAATCAGGTCTACTGCTTCTCCCAGGGCGTACGCCACTCGGCACTAGTTCAGCAGGATAATAACACAGACGTCACGTGGAACAGAGTCCTGTGGACAAGAAACTCAGAGAAACCCCGGGTTTAATGGAATTCCACATGACTTTCAACCTGTGGTTTACTGACACGCACCGTTAGAATTTCTAGATAGGAATCTTGGAGCTCTATTTCCCAAATTATCTGACTACAATACCATTTTTCAGGGTATAACTTATGGCACTAGTTTCACGACTGAGTCTGGCAGGAACAACGTGACGAGCAGAAAGTTCACCCAGCTTGAGAGAAACTGGAACTCATGGCCCGGGGAGGGCATTGTTCCTGGAAGAGAAGGAAACTCAACACTCGACACTTTGTGTTTACTCTCACCTTAGTGAGACACACCATCGATCTCTTGTCTTCAGAGAGTCAAACACCAAAGTATTTGTGACACTGAACTAAGAGTCAGGAGACTGCCCTTCCTTTATGGCTTCACGACCTTGAGCAAGTTATGTAACCACCTGCAAAATGAGAGCGCTAATACACACCCTGCCTATCTCACTGGATGGGGTAAGGAACAAAAGACATAATGAATATAATAACAACGACTAACATTAATTATTTCCTTATTCTGTGCTGAACAATATTTCTAGGAACTTTCCAAGTATTACCTCTCTCATCCGTTGAAGTAGGTGCTATTACTATCCTTGTTATAAAGATGATCTACTTGATCCTAGAGAGGTTTAGTAACTTTCCCAACAACATATAGCCAGGAAGCAACAGAGTCAGGACTTAAGCTCAGAAAATCTGATTCTGGAGTCTGTGTCCCTAACCTCTACGCTCCAAATAAGAGTTCCTGGCAATCTCTAAAGTGTGCGGTTAACGTATTACTCATCATGATTTCTCAACCTTGTTTTCCCTTTCAGCCTCCGCAAACCAGGAAGGTCATGCTGCACGGCACAGAAACGGGGTGCCTGGCTCCAGCCCTGTCTTGCACCGATAGTCATGTAACTCTGTGCAAGTCACTCAAAAGTAACGGCCATTTATTGAGCATCTGCCATGGGTGCCCTGTGCTGGGTCGAGTTTTACAGACATCAGTTCATTCCCGGGGGGGCTCAAATTCATCCTCAGTAGAGTGAGGAGGAAGAAGCTTTCTGCCTAATATACTATTTGTTCATAACATTTTTCACAAGCATAAAATCATTTTTTAATTGTGCTATGATATGACATCATTTTAGATTTATAAAACTTTGTGGCTTATTTATGTGTATTTTAAGCATTTCATATTTTTTCCAGCTTTACTAAGGAATAATGGACAAATAAAAATTCTATATATTTAAGGTGTACAATGAGATGACATACGCATACACTGTGAAACGATTATTACAGTAAGGCTAATTAACGCATCCATCACCTCACTTTTTTTTTTACAGTGAAAACATTTAAGTTCTACTCTCAGTAAATTTCAATTTTTTAATACAGTGTTATCAAATATAGTCATCATGTTTTATATTAGAGCCTCAAAACTTGTTCATCTTATAACTGAAAGTTTGTGCCCTTTTTCCTCATCCCCTGTCCCTGGCATCCACCATTCTGCTCCCTATGAGTTAGACTTTTTTAGATTCTACATATAAGTTAGGTGAAAAAAATATTTGTCTTTCTGCGTCTGGCTTATATCACTTAGAGTAATGTCTTCCAAGTCCATCCATGTTGTTGCAAATGGCAGGATTTCTTTATTTTTTATTCCTGAACAATATTCCGTTGAATGTGTATATATACCACCTTTTCTTTATCCATTCATCTTACAAAGCTATATTAATCAAAACAGTATGGTACTGGCATAAAAACACATAGACCAATGCAACAGAATAGAGAGCCCAGAAATAAACCCACACTTACATGGTCAGCTAATTGTTAACAAAGGTGCCAAGAATACACAATGCAGAAGGGGTACGCTCTTCAATAAATGGGGTTGGGGAAACTGGATATTCACATGCAAATGAAAAAGAATGAAACTGGACCACCATACACAAAATTAACTCAAAAATGTGTTAAAGACCCCTGAATGTAGAACCTGAAATCTGAAAACTCCTAGAAGAAAACAAATTAAAAGCTTGAAACTGGTCTTGGTAATGATTTTTTTGATATGACACCAAAAGCACAGGCAACAAAAGCAAAAATAAACAAGTGGGACTACATCAAACTAAAAAGCTTCTGCAAAGCAAGGGAAGCCATCTACAAAATGAAAAGGCAACATAAAGAATGGGAGAAAACATTTGCAAACCATATATCTGATGAAGAGTTAATATCCAAAATATATATGGTACTCATACAACTCAACTGCCAAAAAAATGTTTAAACAAGCTGATTTAAAAATGAGCAGAGGAACTGAATAGACATTTTTCCACAGAAGACACACAAATAGCCAACAAGTATATGAAAAGGTGCTCAACATCACTCATCACCAGGGAAACGCAAATGAAAACCACAATGAGATATCACCTCACACCTGTTGACCACAAATAACAAGTATTGGTGAGAATGTGGAAAAACGGGAACCCTTGTGCACTGTTGGTGGGAATGTAAACTGGTGCAGCTGCTATGGAGAACAGTATGGAGGTTCCTCAAAAAGTTAAAAGCAGATCTACCAAAGGAAACGAAATCAGTATCTCAAAGAGATACATACACCCCCAGGTTCACAGCAGCGTTATCCACAACAGCCAAGACGTGGAAACGTCCTAAGTGTCCAGCAACAAATGAATTTCTAATAACAACTGATGATGTTCTCCTGTCTGGTCACTTCCAGGTGACTGAAAGAAGTTACCTCCTTGCCTGGAATGGGTGGGCGATACTTTACTCAGGCCATGGGTACTCAGGGCTCCTTCTTTTCCTGCTTAAAAGACTAGAGCAGAGTCTAGTCTTGGACAGAGAACCCGCGACCTCTCAGGGCGCCCCCGGCTCGCTCTCCAGCTGCCTGCGCTGTCTGCTCCGTGGGCCACGCACCAGGGCAGCGTCCCGCTCCTGCACCACCGCCTCGGGCTCACACCCTCCACAGCGGGTCTGGATAATCCCAGCCCGTGGTCCTGACTGCCAACTACACTGTTGCTGGTTCCCAAATCTAGACCTTTTTTCCTAAAATCCAGACTGCACAAGTTCAAAATCAACACGTCCACAAACAAATCATAAACGCTTCCTCTTCCTTCCGCAAACCCGTCCGCTCAGGGCCAGCTCCATACTGTGCAGACCCCCGGTGAAAAAGGAAAATGCCACGAAAGGAACTAAAATAGGCAACCTTTGTCCTTTGTCCACAGTCTCCCTCTCAACCAGTCATGATGTTTGTTATTTACTATTTAAAGTTATTCTAGGTAAACAAACATTACAATTTTGATCATTCGCGCATTTTACTGCTTACCTTTTACTGGGGAATACCAGTTTTACCTGCAAATAGAGGAGCTTTTAATTCATATGTGGAACCACAGAAATTACACAATCTGCATTTTGTAGCTCATACTGCTCGTGTATTGTGTTCTTACCAAAACAGTGGAAACACTACACAAAACACACTGAAGTGCTTTTACTTTTGCTTCTTGATATGCTCTTGGTACGTTCTGCCAACCCTCCAACTCTGTGCCAGCACCCAGCACCCAGGACCCGCTTCCGGACCTGCCCCCAGGAGACAGTGAACAGTGACCTTCCCCCTTTGTTCCCAGAGCCAAGCCCACCGGGGACGGTGCCACGGCCCCCAGCCTGCAGAGGCTCACCCACGAGACCGCTCGTGTTCACACTTAAATTACTTTGTTGTCAAAAGACATTCATGAGAAATTTTAATCAAAACACTTCATTTTACTCTTTCGTCAGGACTCAACCAAGAGATGTGAAGTGCAGGGGTGAGACGGGAAAAGGGCTCCCAGGGGGTCTGGAGGGGTCTGTCCTCGAGTTCTGCCACCGCCCCTGTGCACAGCACCTAACGTTTCTGGGCTTTGGTGTGTTTCTCTCTCAGCGAGAGGTGTGTCTGGGGTGTGAGGACACGTGTCCTGCCTGTGTCGGAAACCAGGTGACCACACCTCGGGCACCGCGAGGCCTCCCTCCCCTTTCCTGAACGTCAGCAGACTTCCTTCAAGACCGTCGCCCCCCCAGCCCCGTGAGGGCCGTCCGGCCCCCAGGTCAGGCCTCTGCTTCTTTGCTCGGCCACTCCGTCCTGGCAGCTCTGACCTCCTCTGCTCGTGTGTGACCAGCCAGAGCCGGACGCAGCCCTGCCGTCCAGGTGCCCCCAGCCAGCAGGGCCGGGCACCCTGGGAAGGACAGAGGCGGCGGCAGAACCCGGGCTCCACAGAGACGCTCGGCCTGGACCCGGACCGCTGCCAGCGAACTGAAGCCAGGATGCCGGGTGAGGAGAGGCCTTAGGTGGGCAAGGCCGAGGGCTGGACCAGCCTCTCCAGGCAGCGGAGACGGGCTTGGTTCTCACCGACCCCAAGGCGAGGAAGCCGAAGCTGTGGCCAGGGAAACAGGGCAACTTGGCAGCCCTACCGCTGGTTTCTCAGAACTGCTGTGTCTTCTTCCAAACGAGCCTCAGGAGAAGCACAATTTAAAACTGACTTCATCTGCGAGAGTCAAAATATTTTGGCAGTTCTCTGGAAGGGGCAAAAAAGACAACTAAGCCCTTCCCAACTCCCTCCCTAGGACAAGAAGAGAAGTTACAACACAGGCTTATGGGAGCCAGTGACAGAAATACATTCGAAGATCTGCAGAGTTACACAGTACGCGAATTTGGAGAAGCAGTTCTGAGTCTAAGTAAATGTCTGGAGGTTGTACTGAAATGTCTCTTTGTCTTCCCTTGGCCGAACTGGCACCTCGGGATCACAGCAGGGGCCTCCACGACATCAGAAAACTGGGCACGGAGAGCAACCTTCAGGATATCGTGGGCCAGCAGAGACGTGATCCCATTTTAGGAGGCTGAGGGTGTGCCTCTGGTCCCTGCAGGGTCAGAGGGTCCTTCAGGCTGCCTTCGTTAAATACACTCAGCATAATTCATTTACAAGTTGCTCCTTTGACCAATGTCTCCATAATGTACCCAAGGCGAAATCTCAACCTTGCGTAACATCCTCACACACTTGCCTCGCTACTGCCCACGCTCTGCAGGCCAAGAAAGGCGTAGCAAAGCTGGAAACACCCCAGGGAGGCCAGGTGAAGTGCGGGGAGGGGCATTCACACGAGAATAATTTGGAAAAATGAGGACAGAGCACAAATGACCAACCTATGTCATGTCACAAGGGTGGGAGGAGCCAACAGGAGCCCCGGACTCCCTGGGACGAGGGCGCCCGGCGCACACCCGCCCTGCCTAGGACGCAGTGGGGAGAGCAAACACACCGTCTGTGCGGTGGGGACCCCAGGCGCTCACTCCGAGTGCGGGCCCACCCACTCGTGTACTCCCCATCCAGCTAACGTGGTGTCCGGGCAGCGAATGCGTCCGCACTGCACAGCCCTGGCCCCAGGGAGTTCAGGATCTCGGGAGAGACAGAGTTGAGGTGACCTGCACACATGTGAGCACCTGGTAACTGCTCGAAGCCACGCTGGGGACACCCAGGCGCTGTCAGGCGCTGTGACAGGTGTGCGAAGCTCAGGGAGGGGCCTGGAAGGGCCCAGAAAGGCTTCTGGGGCAGCAATGCCTAATGGGGTTTACAGGATGATTAGAAGCAGTTCCATGAGGGTGGGGAGCTGGAAACCTCCGCAGGTGGACCGCCTCCCTGACCTCGGCCCGTCTCCCAGGACCCGCCAGGCCTCTCCCTCCCAGCTTTCCCCATGAGGTGTCTTCTTCATGTCACCGGGCGCTGCATCCCAGACGGACCCGGACCTGCACACTGTGGGCTTGCTCACATCCACTCTCTGCCCCGCACCCCACTTCTCCACGGAGAACCTTAAGGTCACCTGCAGCCTTGGGACCCCCAGCGCTGTGGTCTGTTATCTGTGGCTGCCGACCGTGCATCTCAGCAGCATCTGGAAGCACTGACACGCACACGCACACCTGTTTCCCCTCGTTCTCTCCGCCCCCTGCCTGTTTGTACGCTGCTGTCCTCTCCCCACCCTCTCCTCCGAAGGTCTGAGTGCTCTGCCCATGGCGTGGGTGTGGTGATCCCGGGTCTCGCCCCCCTCTGGCCGCTCCCTCCCCTCCCCCCGCCTGCTGGGGCCCCCCAGCATCTCCATCCC
>NW_020173037.1:578899-616599 GCF_003031525.2 Neophocaena asiaeorientalis asiaeorientalis | reverse complement strand
CAGCCTCTCCATCCCTGTCCCTCCACCTCCCCGACCCCCCGCCCGCTGGGACCCCCAGCATCTCTATCCCTGTCCCTCCACTCGGCTCCACCCACAGCTGGACCCTGTCACTCCCGCTCACACCCTGCAGACACTGTGAACCAAGCAGATAAGAACAGAGCCCCCCAGGGGTCCCCACGCCCCACAGCCCTCTCCCTGCAGCAGTGACAGTCCAACTCTCTCTTCAGGACTCCAAAGGCTCCCCCGCAGTGGCCAAAACACCGACGCCACAGGCAGCTGTGCCGGGTCCAGCAAGGCGACCTCACCCCCGCCCGGGCCTCAGGTGCCAGCCCTCACCCCACGGGCCGTGCGCTGTCTCAGCCCCCAGCGCCGCAAGCACGGAACACACGCAGCGGGCGCCTCCATGAGGACCTGCCTGCTCACGGCTCCGGGTGCCCCATGGCCTTGGTCGGGGCCACGTCTAGACCTGGTGCCGAGCCCCCCTCGGGACGAGCGGGAGAGCCGGGGTCTCTCTGATGAGAATCCGACCAGGAACACGGTCCCGCTCACGGGGCAGCACGAGGATGACAGCCTGGCGCTTGGCAATTGTTCAGCAAGCCTCCTTGGACGAACAAGCGTGGCCCGAGAACATGACCTGTCAGGGAGCCGCGGTATCTTCTGCGTGAAGGTGAGGGGAGGGTAACGAAGACACGGCAGGGCGCGCGGGCGGCAGTCGATGCAGACGCCTGGCGGGGCGAGCCCTGGGCTTCATCCTGAACCAAGTGAAAAGCCACCTATGGGTTTGCGGAAGGAGTAAAAGCGTTCCCGAGAAGCAAGGCCAGAGGCAGAGGGAAGGCTGAGAAAACTGCTCCGCTGTCCAGGTCAAGAACGTGGCCTAAACCAAGGCGGCGGCTTTGGGATCAGAGAGCACAGCATAGGCTGGTTCACAAGCCGTTAGTCACGAAGGCTGGGCTGGGCTTCATCTCCCACTGGATGCGACATGCGACAGGAGGGACGAATCGAGGGCAAATTCCAGGTTTCTGAACAGACAGAGGGGGCTGCCCGTCATAAAGCAGGGCTTACAGAAGGGAGCCCTGGTCCAGGTTCTGAGAAAATGAGTCTGATTCTGAAAACGCTGAATCTGACATACTTCTGACATACCCACGTGACGGCGGCCGGTTACAGCTGGAGGCCCAGGCTTGGCGCTCAGAACAGTTTGGGCTGGAAACACAGCACGTAGATTGGATTTAAGCCATGAGAGTGGATGGGGTCATGCAGGAAGGGTGTAGAGAACACAGAAAATAAGAGAAGTCTGAACACAAATCCTAAAGAAAACTAACACCCAAGGAGCAGGAAAGAGTAGCAGCAAAGGGACAGGAAAAGCAGCAGAGAGACAGAAACCAGGATGTGGGCTTTTGAGGACTGCAAGAGAAGGTTTCGAGAAGGGTAGAGACGCAGCCGACGATCCTGCTTCGAAGCTCCCGTGCCACTCCCAGAGGCCGGGAAGCTGTCGGGGAATCTTAGCAAAACGACCTCAGGGGACTCTGGGAGCAGGGGAGGAAGGGGAGACAGTAGGAAACAGCACCCTAACCCCAACCCTTCCAGCTCCGAGGCTCTTTTCCCAACCGACAGTACGGGAAATAAATAATATTTGCTCCGAGTTCGCTGGCACCATTACTCTAAAAAGCTACCAAAAAGACAACTTAGTATTGAACATTGACGCAGCCATCTTTGCAGCGAAAGGACTTCACTGGGAGGGCACAGCTTTTTTAAAACGTTCACAGCAGAAACGTGAGAAGCACAGGAGTGCATGCGGTGCGAAGGGTCCCACCCCATCCCTGGGTGGCGGCTGTGCGCACCCAGATGCCCACCGTCCACTGACACACATTTCATTCAACGCTTACTGAGTGCCTACAGCTGCCAGATCCTTTGTGCATTACAGTTTTGGGTGCTGTTTTCGAGGTAAATAAGAATTTCACTGAATATACAGTAGAGAATCTTCTATGTTTGCATCTATATCTCTATTTACATTTTGCAGTGTCCCATAGTATTTCATAAGATATATGTATGCACCGAAAGCTGCTTACCATTCTCTAACGGACACTGAGGTTGACCAGTGTTCACTGTGTAGCCCTGCAGGGGACGGTTAAGTTTTTGTTCATCTCGTGTCCATGTGCAAGTATTCACACAAGCTGTATTCCAAACATGGGATGGCTGGGTCAAAAATGTACATTTCTAATTTTTCTAGATCCTGCCAAATTGTGATGGCCAGGATATGAGTGTCCCCACCAACCCCAGATATAATTTCTATCTTCTTAATTTCCAGTCAAACATGGCATCCTGCTGAATTTTTAATTTACAGTTCCCTAATTACCTGGAAGCTTAAGCATCTTTTCAGTATTTGTGGGTCGTTCGTTTTTTTTTTTCTGGGAGTTTATCTTGCCCTTCCTTCTGTTATTTGCCCTTTTCTGATTGGTTTGTGTGAACGCTTTGAACATTACGACTGTAACTCTCTTTCTGTACTGTGTGTGGCAAATATTTTCTCTTGCTCTTTGGCTGGTGTTTTAACTTTGTGGTGTTTCTCACTAATAAGCAGTGCTTTGTGTTTTGGGTTTGTTTTGTTTTTGTCGGTCAGACCTGTCCGTCAATTCCTGGCCGGTTTTTGGGTTTTGTGTTTCCCTTAGCAAACGTTTCACGACCCCAAGGTTATGCAAACACCCCCCAGTTTCTTCAGCACCTTTTAAAGTTTCCGGGCCTCCACCTGAGAAGCGCGCGCCGTCAGAACTGACTCCTCGACAGTCCTATACGGTCCCGGGACTGGCTTCCCTACATCCAATTACACGAGTGTGGCAGCCTTTTAGCCACATCATTTTGAAAGAGTCTCAGTGAACAGAAACGTTTCCAGGATATAAATGTATTTCCAAGACTTACTACAAGTCCACCACTGGTTTCCCAACCCTGTCAGCTTTCCTGCGGCCTGGAATCTCCTTCTCCTACTAGAAAACGCAGCTGGGGAGACGGCCGGTTGCCCTGCACAGAGGAGGGGCTGGGGAATGACCGCGTCCCCACCAGCGGCCCTCCAAGGCAGCTTCTTAGCACTTTTGTGCTTTCACTGATGGTGGCAATTTATCCGGGCTTCATGCAGGAAAAGGGGTCTTTCAAGAGAGGAGCTCTCCTTCCCAAGAACAGTCAAGAAAGTTGGGAGAGATTAGCCAATCGTAGTATTCTGGGGGTGACATGGCTTTCGTTACTTTTTCAAAAGAAAAGAAAACACTGTATCACTGCAAACGGCTTTGGTAGATCAAACCGACGTGCGTGGTTCACTCCTGTTTGGTAGCCATCCCGATGTGATTGCCATCTGGCGAGGTTCCACCTCACAGCCAACAGCCCACGTGTGCTTCCACAGAGCAGGCCAATCACTCCGCCCCAGATCCCACTCGTACAGCTGACACAGTCACACTTCTGTTTGTTTTTACTGTGGATTTTTAATTTCTCACGTGCCTGGGCCGTGTCCGAGGCCTCTGTGTGTGCATTATACCGTCTTTAAAAGACCTGCCACCAACCAGACAACACACACGAATGCGAACAAATGATTCAAACGAGCCCCTTCCTGCAGACCTCTGACACAGCACAAGATCCAAAACAGCCATGTGCGCAAACAGTGCAAACCGCTATCGAGCCGGAAAAGTCAGAAATGCCAAGTCCCAGAATCTCACAAATCTGCCCGCCGTCTGCAGGACGCAGACTTCCGAGTGACTTCGCCAGTGTAGACAGCGAGCCTCTCTCACGAGAACCGACTGAAGCGAGGCTCAGCCTCTCCCTGCTGAAGGCCCCATCGCGGCGACAAAGGGCCGACGGCCTGGACCCCACTGAGTGAGGGCTCGGAGCTCGGAGCTCAGGACAGGAGGCTGCACACCCTGTCCGACCCAGAGGCCAGGTGCGCCGCAGTTTCTCAGAGTGCGGCTCCCCCTGTCGGGCTTCTTCAGCGGCGGGTGTCACACTCCAAGTGGGGAGCGGGGGCCACGGAGGCTCGCTTCCCGGAGGAGAGTCCCGAGTCCAAAAGGATGACGGGCATCCTTCCCTTCAGGCTGCTCCTCGCCAGAGGCTGCCCTCCGTGTCTGTGGGTTTGCTGGTCCCCAGTCGGCCCAGCACCCACGAGGGGGGCGGCCCCTCTCCAGGGTCCCGAAGCCAGCAGCATAGGTACCCCAGCACCTCCAGCTCTGGACCACCCAGATCATCCAGTCTCCTCATTTCAAGGCCCACCGTGCCACGTAACAGAAGACAACCAAGGGGGAGAAACCTCATCACACTGACAGGTTCGGGGAGCAGATGGGACGTCGGAGGCCAGCAGCCAGCTCAAATTCTGCTCCCACGGCGGTAAACACCGCCCACGCGCGGGCACTCCAGGTGGCCTGTGTGTCACTAAGTCCCCAAATTGGCAGTTTCCTTTCCTGAGAATTTGGGATAATGACCCTTTTTCAGGACTCAGAACACCACGAGGATGACTGCAAATTCCAGGCAAACGTTTATGTGTGACTGTTTCATCGCTGCAGCAAACGTCCTCAGAGGTATAACATACACATGAAGACGACCCCCGACAGGGGTGGCGTCCCGGACACCCTTCCCGGGAGTGAGGGTGGCCTCTGCCCTCGCTCCCACCTGCTCCACCCGCCCCGAGCATGCCCGGCGGGGCTTGGGGACGACTCAAGAGAGCTCCGTGAAGAGATGAGGCAAAGGGAAACGAGAAGATGTGACCGGACACAGAAGAGCAGGGGGCTCTGAAGACATGGGGAGGCGCAGCGACCAGGCTGCCGAGGTCTTAGGGGGAGAAACACAGGCGTCTCCAGCCTCGCCTGGCAAGGAGGGAGCCGGGAACACACGCCCGAGCTCTCTCGCCTCTGCCCTTCAACATCCTGCCGGCGCCTCCCATCGGCTGAAGGCAAGGAAGCCTGGTGGATGGCAGTCAGCGGAGATCAGAGATCTGTCCCCAGAGCGCAGAGCATGGCGGCAAAGTTGGAAATGCAGTGACTTGGATATTGAAGAAGAAGGAGGTGCCATTCATAAAAAACAAATGTTCCTGCAGCAACAAACAGCCCCAAATCCCGGTGGCTTTCAGGAACGGCCACGTGTTCGTCCAGGGATGAACTGGCTGCAGCCGTGCTCCACACCATCCTGCCCCAGAACTGAGGCCAGCGGAGCCCACCATCCAAAGCACGTCCAACTTCGTGGCAAAGAATAAGGGGGGTGATCCCAGGCCCGCTGCAAAAGCGTCTGTCTGGGGGCACTTCAGTCCTCACTTCACTGGCTAGAGCACATCACACACCCACTCTTGATCTTACACATGCAGTGACGTGTAGCTTCCCACCGTGAGAGGCTTGCAGGGAGGAAAACTAGCACATCTAACAAGCAGGAATACAGTGTAACAGCCAGGGGATGAGTGGTACCCACACCACCCCCTTCCAACAGAGGGAATACCGCAGCCCCTCCCCATGGGAGAGCGGCCCTGAGGACTCACCTGTCACCCCATCAGCTTTAAGTCTAGCACCCCTGGGTGACATCCTTGCCATCGGGAGCAGGTGTGGCTTCTCAGGGCCCAGAGACCTATGAATGCATGACCTAGAAATCTATCTTCCCCCTTAACACATGCAGCATGCCAAAGTGAAATAAAACCTCACTCCCGCTGAGAAAGGGGGAGAACAGGAAACACACAGCCGCCTTGGAGCCACGGCAGTGATCAATCCTGCTATGCAGAATTTTGTGTATGTGTGTGTGTTTTTCTGGGAAGCAGCCCATAGCTGATAAAACTCTCAAAGCAGTTCTTATTTTGAAAGGAGTTAGGAACCCCCGAAATGAAAAGAAAATTATAGTATTGAGAACTCGAACTTTTCTGCTCTGGTAGAGTTTTCTTAGAACAAAAGCACCATTGGAACGCACATTGCTAGGTTACAGAAGTTGACTAGGAAAGGGAGGTCAGCCCTAACCTCAGTCAAGCTCTGCCCCCAGTAGAGGAAACCAAGAGGGGTCACGCAGAGGTAACGCTTCCGTTTCCAGCACTTACCCTATTTTGTGTTTTCACACGAGCTTTGGGAGAGTGGGCAGAGCTTCTCAGGGTTGGACGTCTGAAATGAAAAGTGATGTGAGCATCTCCATCAGATTCACCCCGCATAGCCTGCAGAGAGAGATTGAAAGAACAGTTCAAAATCTTCTCATAGTGAAAACACCAGACCTGTAAGTTTTTACCAGCAAGCTCTAGCAAACATTAAAGGGATAAAAAATTCGAAGGCTACACAAACTACTTCAGATAGAAGATAATACGGGTTTATAACTATAATGTAGGATTGACGTATTATTAGAAAATCAACTGATGTAATTTACCACATCAGCCAATAACAGAATGGTATATGATCATCTCTACAAATGCTGGGGAAACTTTCGTAAAAACAACATCTATTCATGATTTTAAAACAAAATAAAATTCTTAACATGCTAGAAACTTCTTGATCCAATAAAGGGTCTCTTCAAAAAACCTAAAGCATACAAGATACTTAATCGATACTTAATTGAAGATGGGAAATAAGATCTGCCCGCTCTGCCACACCAAGCTACAGATCTTAGACGTCACAGCACAGCTGGAAAGAGAGAAAGGTAAGAGAAGTAGAAAGGAAGGACAAACGACTATTCATATGTACACATGATAAGAGCTGTCTACATAGAAAACTCCAAAGAATCTACAGGTAAATAATCATAACTAATGGCAGACATTAGTAAAACTTTTGGGTAGAAATTCAGTTTTTAAAAACCCTTTTCTAAGACTTCCTCTTTCAGAAAGAAGGAGTAGACATACTTTTTCCTATCCCTCCCATTAAGGAAAGCCCCCAATCCTGGGCGTTATCTGTAAAACAAACAAAAGACTCTGAAAGGTGTAGAAAGGAAGCAACCCCCTGGGACACCTGGACCCACACAACAGTGGTTCGGGTTCTTTCTCAGCCTCCTTCCCCAGGCTGGGTGCTGGGGAAGACGGTGGGCACAGAGCAGAAAGCACCCAGAAGGGCCTGCTGCCCCCGGTGAGGGGACCAGGAATGGGGCACCACCCCGAGACAGAACAGGTCGGGTGAGGACCACCCTCCTCCGGCGCCCTCCGCCGCTGTGGGCAGCTGACCGCGAGGCTCCATCTCCAGCCCCCCCACTGGCTCTTCGCCGGCTCGAGGGGCTGCAGGTGACAAGGCTGCGGCGGGGAAGAGGCCTACAGTTAGTTTACGGCCCAGAAGTGTTTCTGGTCACCCCCCACTGCCCCGCACCTCACTCTTCCCTGCCGGGCCGTTCCCAGCTGAGGGTGGGGGATCCCCCCGGGGCTGTGGGTCCTAAAGCCCTGCCCTCCTAACGGCCCGGCTGCGTCTCCAGCGGGAAAGTTCCCCTCTTAGGTCCGGGACTCCCCAGGCCTCCCTGATCTGCTCTGCGTGGGCACAGGGGTCCGGGGTCTGTCTGGTGGCCTTTCTCGGCCATTTGCCCTCCGACCTCTCGTGAAAGTAGCGGCTGGCGCCTCTCCTGTCTGGTGGGGACTGCAGGCAGCACGTAAACAGACAGGCTGTGAATTCGCTGTGCGTCTGGGCCAGACTCTCATAGTGCCTGGCGGCAGCCCTGGACAAGAAGGAGCCCAGTACCTTCTCAGGACAGCAGCCCCAGGTCCTCGAGTCTTCCTCTCTCCTCTCCCACTTCTCTCTTAAGAGAAGAACGGAGGACGGGACAGAGTAAATCCGCCAGTACGAGTGCATCCGAGAGGTTCCAATTCTCTCCCAAGAAACAATCGTCCATAAATATGTGAAAGAGCGTCTGTAACAGTTGTTTCTATTCTGCCTTGGTGGCCTCCAAGCTGACCAAACAGGAAACCAAGGGAGCTTCTGAAACTTGAAACTCAGTGTCCGAATAGTCACCAGATTTGTTGAGCCTTTTTTTTTTTTTCATTGCTTAGAACAATAAGGTCAAGTTACCAGAAGAAAGCAAGACGGGGTGTCCAAAGCTTGGAGGGACTGAGGGCTGTGTGCCCAACACTCTGGCCAGAGTAACTTAGGTGGTGTCACTGCCTTTAAACAGTTCCGAACGAGACTAGAAATGTGAGGCATTTGGGGGAAATACATCAGCTAAGAGGAGCACTTCTACAAGACAGCAAATTTTGGTCACTGGAAACACAAAAGGATCCTTCCAAGAAGGACCAATGAAGTAGTGAGACTGAGGCAGATGTGGATTAAAGAGCACATACCAAGCAAGTGGAGAAAGGGCTTGTCCTGCACTGGGCGATGCACCCGGCAAAATGTGCAGGTCCCTCCCTCAAGGGACTCACTTGCAAACTGCAATTCTGATGCCCCCAAAGAACTGGAAACGGGCAGACACTCCCGTGCACACGCGTTCAGAGCAGCACTCTCAGTAATCAAAAGATGGAAGCAGCCCAAATGCCCCTCGATGGACGGACGGATAACAAACGTGGTCCGTCCATACGGTGGAGTATCACTCAGCCACAAAGGGAATAACGGGCTGACACAGCACAGCACGGATGAACCCTGAACCTGGTGCCAGGGGAAGGAAGTCAGACACAGGAGGCCTCATACAGCATGACCCCAGTTATACATCCAGAGCCGGTGAAGGAAGGCACAGGGGCAGAAAGTGCTCGGGTGGCTGCCAGGGCAATGGCCAGTGCCTGCTGGTGGGCCGGGTTTTCTCTGGGGTGACTGAAGTATTTGGGGACTATAGGGGTGGTGGCACAACACTGTGAATGTACTAAATGCCGCTGAATGTCCATTTTTTTGTTTTGTTTTGTTTCTGTTTTTTTTTTTTTGGGGGGGGGGTTTGCGGTACGCGGGCCTCTCACTGTTGTGGCCCCTCCCGCTGCGGAGCACAGGCTCTGGACGCGCAGGCTCAGCGGCCACGGCCCACGGGCCCAGCCGCTCCGCGGCGCGTGGGATCCTCCCGGACCGGGGCACGAACCCGCGTCCCCTGCATCGGCAGGCAGACTCTCAACCACTGCGCCACCAGGGAAGCCCTGAATGTCCATTTTTAAATGGCTAATTTTATGGTACATAACTTCACCTCAGTTTTTTAAGAAAGCATTTTAATCGCATGTTGATACAATGTCAGAAACCACCTAGTCACTTTCCTTCCTCCAGGGAAACATCTTGGATGCTCAAGTGTGAAGAGGCAAACGCGGGATTTCTCTGGGCCCTGGGCGCTCAGCCCTGCTCCCCGCAGCCCTTCCAGGGAGGTACTGAACCCCTGGGTCCCGAGAAGATCTGAAGCCCATCTCCTCATTTTGCACATAAAAGCACAGAGGCCCAAAGGGTGTGTCAGTTGCTTAAGAAGCTGGGGCATTTTTGAAAGATCGGAGACAAATTCATTATTTTTTCTATGTGAAAAGATACCAATGAAAACCTCGCTCCGTGCTCAGCAGGCAGTGTGGACGACACGCAGAGGTGTGCGTACAGCTGTGGGGGGAGGCTGGGCGCCTGGGGCCGTGTCACCCGGGCGGGGCTGCGCCCTGTCGCGTCTGGGAACTGAATTAACACAGGGGAGCATGTGCAGGAGATGGAGGGAACTAGTCCGGTTTATAAAATGGTGTGAGAGCCTCGGGCACACTTGGGCTTCAGATAAAAAGACATAAACGTCCTCTCAGGGAAAAACCAGATACGTCCATGTCCATGTGGGTGAGTGATGATGTCACAGGACCGGCTGACTCTCGGCCTCGCAGTGTGTCCGCCACGCGGGAAGCCAGGCCTGTCCCCGTGGGCGGTGCTCAGCCCGGCTCAGGGGCAGGGACGCAGCAGGCAGGGCGGCTCCCAGACCCCGGAGCCACTCCCGATGGGGAACGCGGTGCGGCCAGGCTGGCACCCGAAGGGCTCCTGCGAGGCCCACCCGAGCGCTGGCCGCTCAGACCCGCGGGCTGGGCCCTTGCAGTGCGGCTAACGGGGCAGGAAGGCAGTGCCCCCGGTTTCCACACTGACGACAGCTCAGCTGCAGAGCTGAGATGCCCAGCGGGTCAGGGACCCTCCCCTCCCCCCGCTCTGGGCCTCTTTCACACGTGGAAGGAAGAGAACTGAGAGCCAGGTGAGGAGCGTTACTGGAACGTAGGCGAGGGTGAAGGCTGACCGGTCAGGGCCCCCATGGGCGGTCCTGTCCCCTCCCAGCCACCAGGACCAGCGTCCGGACAGGAGGGCACGCGTCGTCCTAAGCGTGGAGAAGGCAGAGCGACCGGCACATTGCCTGCTTAGTCCCCATGGCGGCTGGTGTCCCATCACCCCAGCCGATCCCACTCCGACCTCAGAGCCTGGCCACCAGCAGGCTGGGCGGGCGGCCCCCAGGTCTCTACTTGTCTGCGCCACCCTGTAGAGAGAGTCAGAGTCTTCACTTACCAGGACCCTCCTGCTGCACCTCAGGACCACCTTCAGCCACACTGGTGTAATCCCTCTGCGCTTCATGCGTGTTTCTATGTGGAGACACCGCGGCGTCCCTCCAGAGCTGCGGACAGGGTTAGCGAGGAGAGGCCCACGCCCACAGGTTCGCATAGTGAGTGTAGCCGCACAGTGTTTTCTGAGCAGGTGAGACCAGCAACACCCCAGCTCCATCTGGATGCATCTGTGCACGTGGAATGGGCAGCCTTTCCTGCAGAACTGGGTCCTTCATTCTTTACGAGGGTAGGTACTGCCCTCTGCTGATGACTCAAAGCCAGGGGAGGACAGCGGCCTGGTGCAGGCAGTGCACATGTCTCCCTCCAACTTGCTCCTGGGGCGGGGGGCAGTGGCGGGGGCAGGCAGGCAGAGCCACAAGGTGGAGTCCAGCCTGCAACACCCCTGACAGACCAGGCCTTGGTCCCTGCAAAGTTTAGGGTCACGAGGGAGACACCTAATCACAGATGCGTCGGGGACCCGAGTCCTCAAAGGGAACGGGGAGTCCAGGGGCAAACCACCACCCTCAAGGTCACGGCCACGCGCATGGTCCCCCTGCAAGCGCTGCTGGCACCGGAGAGGAACCCGTCCCACACAGGGGAAAAGCTCGTCACCCAACTCCTCTACAGGAGTGACAGCCCTCTCCACGGCCCGAGGAGGGGCAGGGCCACCAGCTCCGAGCCCCCCCAGCCCCCAACGTGGCCTTGTGCCGAGGGACTCCCAGCCAAGAGCTACACCAACAGGACCGGAGCTTAAACCGAACAGCTATTCCTGGGCAGAAACAGCTCAATAAACTTTACAGGGTGACTTCTGTAAAAAGATGACAAAGCAGAGAAAAGGTCCCTGATTTCACTGTAGTGACAGCATTCGCTGAAATCTCCCTTTGAATCAAGTAACCACCTTGAAGCTTTCTAAAAACACAACCGAAAACACGTGACTCTGAACACTGAAATCAGCCAACCGTGTAAACGAACACAGAACTCAACCCCCTTTAGATGCCTGGTTCTGTTTCCACCAGGTCCTGTGGACTGACAGCCCCACCCAGGACAGGGTGGCGGTTCTCCAGGGGCAGAGACTCCATAGCAAAACTGAAAACGACAAACACTTTCCCGGAACCACCCACAGGCCTCCCGTGTGTTCACTCGATGCAACTCGCTCGGTCAGCGTCCCTGCACGGGAAAGGGGTCCACCCCGGAGCCTGAGCATCACTGCCAGGGAGACGCTCCTGTGGGCAGAAGTGCTGCAGCTGGTTAGTCTGGACGCTCCGTCCCCCGGGGGCCTCAGAGCCCTCCGCAGACACCGTGTGTGCCACGCTGCTTCCACAGGGCGGGCCTGAGGGCGTCGCCCGGGGTCACCGCTCTCAGACCCCACTGCCAACGCTAAACGACCACCCAGCCCCTCAGGCCAACGGGCGTCTGGGGGTGGCGTTGGCCCGGGCCTCCAGGCGGTGGCCTGACCCCCACTGGCCCTGCCTGGGGGTCACTGCCCGTGGGCCCACCCCGGGGCTGGTGGCTGCACAGCCCAGGGCACCGCAAGCTGCCAGCAGAAGCCCTGGAGCCCAGGCTGTGCTGGGAAGCAGAGACCACGATGGGAGTGTGTCTGATACAGTGAGTATCTCGGAGGAATACCCACTCCAGCAACAACAAAATATGTCAGGGCTGAGGCAAACACCCAAGGCATCTTCCCGAATCCTCTGGTCTTGGGCGAGGTTGAGCCCAGGTCCTGAGAATGCTTCCTGGGGACTGAAAGTTGGGACTTAGAGAAGAATCGAAAGTTCTCTAACGTGGCTCTGGACTCTTTCCCAGTCTCAATCCAGGGCACAGAACTGGGCCTACGAGGGGTCCCCGGGGGTCGTGGGCACTTCCCAGCAGTGCCTGCAGCCTTGGGGACCAAGTCCACAGACTAGAACTGCTCACAGGACCCTTGGTGTCCAGAGGACGCTTGCTCTGCGAGAACTCGACTGTCAACACCCTGCTGTTCTAGAAAAGCTGTCTCCCTAGACGGAGGGTCAGAATCCAGACGCAGAGGCCTTAGCAAGGAGAGCAGCCGGAGAGGGAGGCCTGTTCCTTGAGGCTCGGGGGCAGGGAGGGCGGGGTGTCGGCAGAGGGGCCCATGGCCTTGTTTAAGGGCAAAGGGCTCCAGCCACCTGACATTCCCCTAAAAGGGAATAATTCATTTAAAACACTGTATCTGCGAAACGCAGGACTGTCCTTCCTCATCCGAGATATGGGAGTGCTGTTCGCGATGTCTAAGCTGCTCCCCCTTCACGTGACCCAGTTAAGGATGAAGAGGATCCCAACTCCTGCGCTGTCGCTGCTGCTGCCGCTGATGTGTAGACACGCTTTCCTGTAGAACAGCCTCCATCATTTTTACCCAGGAATTTAACACTCAACCTCAGAATCTTCAGACAGACAAAGACTAGCTTCTATTCCACTTACATCGAGGCCACAGGGGAGCCTCCTTCAGTCAAGGGCACTGGTGGGCGGAAAGGGCTGCAGAGTCTGAGGGTCCACATCGCCCCCACTGCCCAGCAGTGCTCTGCGTGTCCCCGCTTTCCTTCCTGGTCCAGTGGACACAGGACAGAGCTGGACGTGCGTCCGGGCACAGGGTTCTATCCTGCACTGACACCCAGACAGCCCTGTGGAGCCTGGGAGGGTGTAGGTATCACAGAGAAAAGCTTCACGTTCAGGAATAAAGCAATGAAGAAAATCATTCCTCGATGTAAAATGTTCTCTGCTCGTCCCCTCCCACGTATTCGCATGCTGGGAAGTGGGAACATTCTGGTAAAACCCTTTGGGGAAACTGGGTGTTTGCAGAGGATGGATAACTTTACAATGTATGAGTTTGTCAAATACAGTAAAATATTTCAAAGAAATGTCCACGTCAACAAAACACAAATACCTCTCCTCCAACTCAAAAAAAGTTCCTGAAATCCAAGCACTGACTGACTGAGTCCGATCACAAAGTGTTCTTTCCTGTGGTAATTTGGAAAATAACGAGTTCGATTTTTAAAATCATATATAAAGTATTTTAAAAGCACATCAATATTGTCACTTTTCTGATACAAAAATGAATCTGTCAGTTAAAACAATGTCATACAAGCCTTAAGAAAAGGGTTAGGGGTTTCCCTGGTGGCGCAGTGGTTGAGAATCTGCCTGCTGATGCAGGGGACACGGGTTCGAGCCCTGGTCTGGGAGGATCCCACATGCCGCGTAGCAACTTGGCCCGTGAGCCACAACTACTGAGCCTGCGCGTCTGGAGCCTGTGCTCCGCAACAAGAGAGGCCGCGATAGTGAGGCCCGCGCACCACAATGAAGAGTGGCCCCCGCTTGCCACAACCAGAGAAACAAACACAGAAACGAAGACCCAACACAGCAAAAATAAATAAATATCCTTCTTTAAAAAAAAAAGAAAGAAAAAACAAAAGGGTTAAATTATTGCTGAAAATTCTACCCCCTCTATGGAATACATTCCAGTACAGCACAACTTCATATTAAGGGACAAACAGAACTTAACAAACATTAATACCAAATGTAACCTAAGAGAAAAAGTCTCAAGGTACTTGTTATGCGATGAAAGTGACATTTTTCTATTTAGATATATTTTGTTAAGTATTAAATAAAAATGTTACAGATGATGTGGAGAATGGGGGTTAGGGAGACTATGGGGGATGATTTACATTCTCACCTGATACAGCCAAGACAAAGCGCTTGCCTTTAAAACAGAAGAAAAATGCAATTTCTCAAGCCGTCAGTCTTATTAGTCCTGCCCTAATAAAACCAACATGAATGACAGTAACTTTCAACTCACCATCCCACCACTCCAGCAGATCACCTTTCTCCGCCACATTCTCAAAGCAGCTTGATCCTAAGAGTCCCCTAACACACAGAAGAAATCCGCTTCCAGATGTGATGAAACTCAGTTTGAAAAAACAGTTCCCTCAAATATTTACAACGACAAGAACTAAGAGAGTTGTTAAAACAAGGCATGTTTCATTCACGTCATACTTTGAAGACTGTTCCTGAGACCTCGTGTCTCTGTCGGCTCCACACAAGCCTGAGAGTAAAGGCAGAAACAGTCTGGATGTGGGAACAGGTGCCCTGAGAGCTTCGGAAACCCTCGCCCCCATTGCAGCTGGTTCCTAGTCACCGCCCTCCCCGCGGGGCCATCCTCGTGACCTCGGCCGGTCACCACGACGGGAAACCTGGGCCCAAGACCTCCCCCAGCTCGGATTCCAACTCCTGAGCCCCAGGGGCGGTGGTGAAGACAGCGTGACCTTGCCGTGTCCTTGCTCCTCCCGGGGACGCCGGGGGATGAGTCAGGCTCTCCAAGTCACAGCACTAAACGGGGTCCCCCTGCCCGAGAGCTGTCACCCCCCGGGCTCAGGTGGCAGATGCGCGAGCGGGAAGGCCCCTCCCGGTCCCCAGGGCCCAGTGTCCACAGGCACCGGGACCCCTGCGCCAGGCCTAACCCTGCGGCACTCCCAGCTTTACGCCATATTTCTTGTAACCCCCATTAAAAAGCAAAAAGAGACCAAAATGGTGTTTATGAATTCTAAAAAGGACAACATTTTCCTCAGAAGGTATAGCGTGGGGCAGGGGGTCTCGGGCCTCAGGTGGGGCATCACCGGTGCCCCAGGCGCCCAGCGGGCGGGGACAGGTGTCCGCGGAGAGCACGGCATGCGGGTTAATCCTGAACTCAGAGGCCGCGTGGAGGGAGAAAGGGCCGCTGGTGAGTCTGTAGATCCGCCCTCGACAGCCCGAGTCCTGCTCTGCTTCCAGGCCCAGGGACCCTGGTCCTCAAGGAGATGAAACCCAGTCCTGGACAGAGTTCAGGGGCTGCGAGTCCTCCTGGACGGGGCCCCCGCGGAAAGCGAAGACAACACGCATCACCTGACCCATCTTCCCCGGCTGGCGGAGCCTGAGACACGTCAGACACAGGCCTCCCACAAAGGAGTCCGCATTCAAGTCAAAGCAGGATTTATTCCTCACCCCAACATTTAGCCACAATGTGACCAAACTAACCGTGTGAGAACAGAGCTCCTTGGCTGGAAGGGCCAGCCCTGGGAAGTGGGAACCGGAGAGCTACCACCCGCTCCATCCTCCGTGTGAGGGGTAACCTGGGCGACAGTGGGACCAGGAGGTCAGAGAAAAATGCTGGGCTGGACAGACAGCTAAGGTCTGGTGGACAACCAGATGCCAGCAGAGGGAGGGCCGTCAAATCAGTGGATTAGCAGCCTTAAGTTTATAAACAGTTCCCACAAATCACTATGAAAAAAAGACACACGCAAAGGATTAAAAAAGAAAAAAACAGGGGAATACCCAGAAGAAACCCCCAGGGTGACGGCCATGAAGAGGAGCCCAAAGCCCCCACTCGTGAGGGACTCAGGTCCATCCTGAGACATGAACTTCCACGGAAGCCCCTTCCACAGCCACACACGCGCGTGAAGGTACCCGCACGGATTTACTCTTTGCAGCTTTGCCAGCAATGGACAGGATGAAAACTCGACCTGAATGTGTGTTGAGAGCATCGAGCCCCTTACAGAACGGGCTGCACCAGTACGGTCTGACATGGAAAAGCAAATAACACACGATAGTAGGCTTTTAAATACACTTATGTGGCTTTAAAAGTATGTAAACACAACAAGAAAGGATCTTCTCTGCGTCTCTAAGGAGCCCGTGTTTTGTTTTTATTTTCTAAGTATAGAATGGTGTTTAGAAACCACGTACTAATATTTAATAAATGGACTTGTTAAAATGAGTTTGACGTCTGATGAGTGGGCTCAAATTAACATTTCAGAACATGATTAAATTACTACAAATTCTTTCCTTGGAAGAATAGTACTAAAAAACCCTTTTATTTCCTGAGATCCCCTTAAGCCGTGGGAGTTAATACACGTAGCGATCCCTGTTTTGCATTTAATTATCTGTGTCCTCCTTACCATACCATACCCAAAAGCACTGACTTCACTTTGTGTTTGTCCCTATTTGGAAGAAATAAAACTTCTCGGCAGGCCACCTGACTGCAAAGCATCTGCGGAAGCAGCTCAAGACCTTTAGGTCGCACAAGCCTGGAGAACACCGGCAGAGCCGGCTCTCAGCACGACGCTTCCTCTGGGCCCTGGTCTAAGCCACGGGGAGTTACCCTGATCAGCGTCCCCTCAATCAAACCTCAGGTCACAGGCACCGGAGCAGCCGGCCCCCACCTCCTGGCCACTCTTCTGGAGCATCGTCTGGGCCTAGACCCGACGTGTGCCTCCCCCCCTCCCAGCCTGGGCCGCGCTGAGGCACAGCGGCCGACCCGGCCGGGGACAGGGTCAGGAAATGCCCAAGACCCTCTGCCACACCTGCCTGCCCCTCGCTCGGCGCCACGGCACCACCTGTATCCGCAGCCTCTCGTGAACGCCTGCTGAATACATGCAGGCGGGGGCAGTGAGGGCTCGGCCTCGCACCTGCACCCCCTCGAGCTCCCAGCGACGACCCCTGCTCAGCCTCCGTGGCCTCCTAGGGAAAACCGTCCCATGACAGTGACCACACCCCATCCCTCGCCCACCAGGACAGGTGGCACGCTTGCCATCGTAGACGCAGCACTCAACTACGTCTGCACCTATGCAGAATTAAGTAAATTCTTAATTGAGTAAAACCCTTTGGAGGCTTTTTCAAAAAGCCTTTTCTATCGTGAAACATCAAAATCATAGAAAGTACACAAAACAAACATTACAGCTCAGTGAATTATCACTTCTCCGTTCACAATGACCGTCTCTTGACCTACATGACAACCAGATTCATGCTTTTCTTTAGAGTTTTACCACATAATCACGAGTCAAACAATACAGGTCAGCTTTGGTTTTGTTTATTTTTTGAACAACATAAATAGAATCACACAGTATGTGAACTCCTCTGGCCTGCTTCTCTCATTCGACACTTTTGTATCTTCATCCACGTTCTTGTGTGTGCCGAGCACAGTTTGGAGGAAAGTACCACAGGGTGTTTTCTGCCCAGGGCTCAGCCGCCATGCACGCCTCCCCCGCTTCCTGTTCCCCGGCTGTTGGGTTTATATTTAGGAATGAGTGACTGGGACTTGGGGTAGGTGTAGCCTTGACTTCAACAGATGACGCCAAGCAGTTTCCAGTGGGACTGTTCATGCTTCTGCCCTCCGCCGGTAAGACTTCTGGGAGCTTTGCAACCACACCCTTTTTAATTCTGACCACTCTGGAAGTATCAGCGCTAACTCGTTAAGCACCTTTTCATAACTTTCTTGGCCATTTGGATGTCCTCTTTTGTGACTTGTTGATTAATACCCATTTTTCTATTGGGTTGTCTTTTTCTTACTGATTTGATAGGATTTTTACTTATAGATTTGAGTTCTTTTTCTAAGTATTTGCAATGCAAACATCTACTCAGTTGCCTTTTTTTTTTTTAATTGAAGTATAGTTCATCTACAATATTGTGTTTCAGGTGTACAACATAGTACACCTGAATATATATATATATATTTTTTTGATATATATATATATTTTTTGATATATATATGTATTTTTTTGATTCTTTTCCATTACAGGCTATTAAAAGATACTGAATATAGTTCCCTGCTATACAGTAAATCCTTTTTATCTATTTTATATAGTAGTGTGTATCTGTTGATCCCAAACTCCTAATTTATCCTTCTCCTGCCCTTCTCCTTTGGTAACCATAAATTTGATTTTTATGTCTGTGAGTCTGTTTGTTTTGTAAATAAATTCATTTGTATTATTTTTTAGATTCCACATATATTTGTCTTTCTCTGACTTCACTTGGTATGGTAATCTCTAGGTCCATCCATGTTGCTGCAAATGGCAATAATTCATTCTTTTTTATGGCAGTTATATTCTATTTATTTATTTATTTAGCTACATCTCCTTTGTCCGTTCATCTGTCGAAGGACACTTGGGTTGCTTCAATGTCTTGGCTATTTATTTAGTGCTGCTATGAACATTGGGGTGCCTGTATCTTTTAAAATTAGCATTTTCGTCTTTTCTAGATATATGCCCAGGAGTGGGGACTGCTGGTTCATATGGTAGTTCTGTTTTTAGTTTTTGAGGAACCTCCATAGTGTTTTCCATAGTGGCATTTACATTCCCACCAACATTGTAGGAGGGTTCCCTTTACTCCACACCCCCTCCAGCATTTATTATTTGTGGACTTTTTGATGATGGCCAGGCTTTTCATTTTCTTAATGGTATCTTTTAATAAACCAGAATCATAATAGATAAAATTTATCAATCTCTTACCTTAAGGATGGTGTTTTTTTGTGTAATGTTTAAGAAATCATTTCCTATCCCAAGATTTGCGTGGCTTTCATATTTAAATCTTCTGTAATGTGAGGTAGATATCAAGTTTTTTTAAAGAAATTTTTTGTTTTCCAATTTCTTGGCATAAAGTTGTTCATAAATCCCCTATCATCTTCTTTATCCACATGATCTCTGATTTCTTCTTTTTGATTTCTAATATTATTTGTGCCTTCCCTTTTATGTCTTTATGAGGACTTGCCAATTTTAGACATCTTAACAATGAACCAAACTTAGATTTGTTGGTTCTATTTTCTCATTTATTGACTTATATTTTTATCTTTATTTCCTCCCTTCTGCTTTCCTTGAGTTTAATTTTGCTTTCTATGACTTCTTGAGATGAATGCTGAGATGATCAAATTTCACCTGTTCATAATTTAAATGTTTTAAATCTATATTTTCTTCTTAGCAATATTTTTGCTTCATCCCTCAGATTTTAACTTGTAGTATTTTAGTCATCACTCAATTCAAAATATCTCCAATTTCCATTGTGATTTTTCCATTCACCCATCAGTTATTTACACAAGTATTACCTAGTGTCTTATCTCATCGTTTTCTGGCTATCATTTTGTTATGATTTCCACGGTGCTCGAAGAGCACACTCAGTGGCAAAGAGGTGCTTCCAAGGAGTGTTTATCCTGCAGCTGGTGGGTGCACTTTTCTACATTTGCCCTTTAGGTCATTTGCTAGTCATGTTCAAATCTTCCATAAACTTAATGGCCTGTGCTATCAGTTGCAGGGAGAGATATATGTTAGCGTGAATGTCTTTTTTTTGTTTTCGTAAAGAGCTATAATTTTCTGTAATTTTTTTCTGTGCCTATTTCAAGGCTATGCTTAACTGGGTATAAATGTAGGATGTTGATGTTTCCTAGTGATCAGGTTGCTTTATCTTCAGCAAGTTGTCTTTGTATACTGTTTGCATTGTCTTCCTCCTTTTATTTTCAATCTTTCTGCATCTTTTCACAGCTTTATTGAGGATAAAGTTAAACAGCACACATTTGAGTTGTTCGAGTTGGTAAATCTCACATGTATGTACATGAAACCACCCCACAATCAAGACAATACGTCTATCATCCCCAAGTTCCTTCATGCTCCCGTCACGAGGCAACCGTCGGTCTGTAGTCAAGATAGATAAGCGCATTTTCTAGAACCTCATATAATAAAATCATATGATATGTACTCTGTCTTCTTTCACTCAGCCTAATTATTTTGAAATTCCTTTTTATTGCTGAATAGCATTCCACCATATGGGTGTTACAGTTTGTTCACCCATTCACTTGATGATACACATTTGGGTGTTTCCAGCTTTTGACTCTTACAAATATTCTATGAGTATTCATGTCTTTGTATGGACATATGCTTTTCATTGTCTTGAGTACATACCTAGGGATGGGAACGCTAGGTCAGATAGCAGATGTGTGTTTAACTTTTAAAGAAACGGCCAAGCTATTCTCAGAAGTAGATGCACCATTTTAGACCCACCAGCAACGTATGAGAACTCCAGTCCACCGACATCTGCCCCAACACCTGCGGAATCTTAATTCAAGACGTTCATAGGTGTACAGCGGTATCTCAATTTGGTTTTTATTTGCATTTCCCTAATGATTAATGATGTTGACCATCTTATCATGTGCTTATTTTCCATCTGTATTTCTTTGTTACTGAAGTGTCTGTTCAGTTTTTGCCTATTTGTTTTATTGGGTTGTTTGTTTTCTTATTGGCAAGTTTTGAGTTCTATATATTTTCTGGACTAACGTCTTATAACAGTGTATTAGTTCCCAATTATTGTCAAAACCACCACAAACTTAGGGGCTTAAAACAACACAAATTTATTATCTTACAGTTCTGTAGGTCAGAAGCCTGAAATGTCTCACTGTTTGGCTAAAATTAAGGTTTCGGGAGGGCTTAATCAAGGTTTCCTGCAGGCTCTAAGGGAGCCGTCTTCTTACTTTTTCCAGCTTCTAGAGGCCGCTCGCTCTACTTGGCCTCGGGCCCCTTCTCCATCCTCAAAGCCAGCTTCTCCTGTCACAGGGACCGTGTTGCCTCCCTCACCCACGTTTCAGTACCTTTGTGATCATAATGGGCCCACCTGGATAACCTCATCTCACAGTCAGCTGATGAGCAACCTTCATCACGTGTGCCACCTGACTCCCCTTTGCCTTGTAACATTACATCTTCACAAGTTTGCGGGATGAGGACAGACATCTTTGGGGGACCACAATTAGATGTGTGACTTGCAAATATTTTCTTCTATTCTATGGCTGGATCTTTTCATTCTCTAACAGAGTCTTCCAAAAAGCATAAGTTATTCATTTCAGTGAAGTTCAGTTCTTAACTTCTGTTCTATGGATCCTGCTTTTGGTTTGTTATCTAAGAAAACTTTGCCTAGTCCCCCCAAAAGTTAAAGATTTTCTCCTACTTTTTCTTCTGAAAGTTTGATAGGTTTTACGTTCTATGATCCATTTTGAATTAACTTTCTTCTAGGGTGTGAGGTATGGGTTGAAGTTTTGCATAAGGATAACCAATCGTTCCAGAACCTTCTGTTGAAAAGATCATGGGAAGTGACAAAGGGCCCCGCTGGCCAGTGACGAGCCTGGCAGGAGCACAACGGGAGGTCACAGACAAGGGGTCAGGAGAGGCGTGTGGATGGACCTCTGGGAGCGGGCACAAGGCGTGAAGATCACTGATCACAGGTTAATGCCCAGCAGAGAACATTGCCCCAACACCCAAGCAGACAGAACGGTCAGCTAGCCTGCCATCACCACCTCAGTGCAGACAGTGGGTGCGTGCAGGCAGCATCCACTGTAGTGGGTGAGGATTGTACGTGGGCCCAGCAACGTGGGCTTCTGCTCAGCAAGGTCAGTCTTCCAGCCGCAACACCACCCTTGACAAGGTCAGCCAGACACTTTGGGCGCCCACTGGGCCCATTCCACTCTGGAGAAGGCTGGCTTCACCTTTCATATTCCCACCCCGCTCCCCTGTTGAATCCACCGCGATCTTCCGCCAGCAAACTCAGAGCTAGGAAGGAAGTGAGCTGGGCTCCAGGTACCTAGGTTGGTACCCATGCTCCTTCAGAGTCAAAAAGGGAATGCCTCTAAATGCTCTGAGGATGTGAATTTGGCCTGTAATTAATCTTTCAGGACACCTTGTTTCTTACACACACACTGGCTTTGCCCAGTCTGGACTCCCTTCCCTGATTTCTACTGTGCTACATGACGACAGACAATTGTAATAAACACGTCTGCACATTTCTACAACCATAAAGTATCTGATACGAAACAACTTTGCTGTTTGCAAACTGTCAGCTTTTATTTAGCTAAACTAACAGTAAAACAAATAAACGTCCTATTTCTCTTAGAAAACTGCCTACTAGCAAAACTCCTCTGGTCAAGTGAACGAATTTTTGCTCCCAGAGGGCCAAGAGAGCACATGTGCCTGTAAACAGCAGAGCAGCTTTTCTGGAAAGTAACACGTGAAGATGGGTTACGTCAAGATGATTTCTCTCCGGGAGCCTTGCGTCAGCCTTATTTTCAAGTCAGTGTGGTCACTGTCAGCTGTTACAAACTCTACCAGGACAGAGAAAACAGGTTTTCTCTAAGTGGCCCTTCACCCTGAGCACTGCCAATTCACTCCCCACTAAGGTCAACAGTGCACAGCGCCCAGGCTATTAACCGTGACAAGCAGTATAGCGTGCTATCTGCCTCTATATTCTTACCGTCTCTGCCACTTCCCGATTCCAGAACCCAGTCAGCTCTGGCTTCAGCAGTAACCTCACGCCTTCCTCTGCAGCCTGACACCCAAGGGGCAGGGTTCGTACAGGACTCCTGCCTTGGGCTCTGGGGACATGCAGCTGGGGGTGTGCAGAGGACCCCACACCCCTGGCTGTGGCCTCAGACTGTGCGAGCCTGACTGGCTCCCTGCCAAGGAGCTACCGTGGTGGGTCAAGGGTGCAGCTCTGCTGCACTCGGTGACTCAGAAAATCCACACCTTCACATACAAATTAAAACACACCCACAAAATACGTATGTCTCTACCACTGCTGACTTCACCTGCGAAGTTCCCAGACATCAATCTCACGTACATTACAGGGGTCTCAAAAAATTACTCTCTGAAAGTTTGGTTTTATTATTTATATCTTACTATAATAAACACTTGATATTTTTCCCTGCAATCTCTCTTCTCTAATCTTAGGACATCTTTATGTACAGACAATACCCGTGCACTTCCTCTCTCCCTGCAGTTTCTCCCATTACTAGCATCTTGCCTTAGGTAGTGTGGCACATCTGCTACAACTGATGAACCACTCCTAATTATTACTTACTGAAGTCCGAAGTTTACATGAGGGTTCACTCTTTGTGTTGTACATTTCATGGCCTGTGACAAACACACAATGACGTGGCTCCACCATTACGGACAGTATGACTGCCCTAAAAACCTCCTGTGCTCCGCCTAGGCGTCCCTCTACCTCCCCGCCACTCCCCAGTCCCTTGGCAACCACTCACCTTTTTACTGTTTGCCTTTACCAGAGAGCCATACAGCTGGGATCATACAGTATGCAGCTTTTCCAGACTGACTGGACTCTTAGAAACAACTGGATCTCCACAGTTTATTAGCTCCACCAAGTTCATGGAAAGTTAGCATGCACTGCTCAGAAGTATACTGAGGACTGAAGGAACAAAATCCCATGGACCAGTTCTGGATAACACAGCATTTCAAGAATATTCCCCCTTGGATTAGTTAAAACATAAATACAAACTGGTCTTTTATCCAATTCTTAATGAATTGTTACTGCTAGAAATAATTGGTACAAAACCTGACAATCGCTATAACTGCTCACAGTAAAATCTAGATCTCCAAAAAAATATTTTTTTTAATAAGAAAAGGAAGAGAGACTTCCCTGGTGGTCCAGTGGTTCAGAATCCACCTTACAATGCAGGGGGCACGGGTTCCATCCCTGGTCGGGGAAGTAAGATCCCACATGCTGCAGGGCAACTAAGCCCAAGCGCCACAACTAGAGGGAAGCCCATGCGCCGCAACAAAAGATTTCGCAGGCCATGACGAAGATCCCGCGTGCCGCGACTAAGACCTGACGCAGCCAAATAAATAAAATTAAATAAAATTTTTTAAAAAAAAGGATGAAAATGGGAATGTAAGTTGATACAGCCACTACGGAGAACAGTATGGAGGTTCCTTCAAAAACTAAAAATAGAACTACCATACGACCCAGCCATCCCACTACTGGGCATATAACCAAAGAAAACCATACATAATTCAAAGACACATGCAACCCCAATGTTTACTGCAGCACTATTTACAATAGCCAGGACAGCAACCTAAATGTCCATCAACAGAGGAATGGATAAAGATGTGGTACATACATACAATGGAATATTAACCAGCCACAAAAAGAAATGAAATTGGGCCATTTGCAGAGACGTGGATGGACCTACAGACTGTCATACAGAGTGAAGTAAGTCAGAAAGAGAAAGACAAATACCGTATGCTAACACATATATATGGAATTTAAGAAAAAAAAATGTCATGAAGAACCTGGGGGTAAAACAGGAATAAAGACACAGACCTACTGGAGAATGGACTTGAGGATATGGGGAGGGGGAAGGATGAGCTGTGACAAAGTGAGAGAGAGGCATGGACATATACACACTAACAAACGTAAGGTAGATAGCTAGTGGGAAGCAGCCGCATAGCACAGGGATATCAGCTCGGTGCTTTGTGACCGCCTGGAGGGGGGGGATAGGGAGGGTGGGAGGGAGGGAGACGCAAGAGGGAAGAGATATGGTAACATATGTATATGTATAACTGATTCACTTTGTTATAAAGCAGAAACTAACGCACCACTGTAAAGCAATTATACCCTAATAAAGATGTTAAAAAAAAAACACATATATAAATATGGTCAATTGATTTTTGACAAGCGTACAAGACCATTCAACAAATGGTGCTGAGATGACTGGATATATATACGTGCAAAATTTATACATACAAAAATTCAAAAATTAACTCAAAACAGATCAAAGGCCTAAATGTAAAAGCTAAAAGTATAAATTCTTAGAAGAAAACACAGATGTAAATTTTTGTCACTATATCAGAACGAACCAACAGGAGATCATAGATAAATGATAGGCAGATAAAGAAAGAATAAGACACAGAGATAGATATTTATTTTAAGGAACTGGCTTAAGTAATTGTGGGGACAGGCTAGCAGGCGGGAAATTCAGGCAGGACTTGACACTGCAGTCTTGAAGCAGAACTTACTTTCCTCCAGGAAACCTCAGTTTTTGCTCTTGAGGCCTTCAATTGACTGGATCAGGTCTCGTCACATTATTGAGGGCAAGCTCCTCTACTTAACGTCAACGATCATAGATGTTAATCACATCTACAAAATATCTTGAAAGGACCCAGATTAGTGTTTGATTTAGTAACTGGTTACTACAGCCTAGCCCAGCTAACACAACTAACCATCACAATGACCTTGGACAAGGCAATGATTTCTTAGACATAATATCAAAATTACAAGTAACCAAAGAAAAAACAGAAAAATTACGTTGCATAAAAATTTTAAAATCTGTGCATCCAAGAAATAGTACCAAAAAAAGTGAAAAGAGGGGCTTCCCTGGTGACACAGTGGTTAAGAATCCGCCTGCCAAACGCAGGGGACATGGGTTCGAGCCCTGGTCTGGGAAAATCCCACATGCCATGGCGCAACTAAGCTCGTGTGCCACAACTACTGAGTCTGCGCTCTAGAGGCCACGAGCCACAACTACTGAGCCCGTGCGTCACAACTACTGAGCCTGCGCTCTGGAGTCCGTGAGCCACAACTACTGAAGCCTGCGAGCCTAGAGCCCGTGCTCCGCAACAAGAGAAGCCACCGCAACAAGAAGCCCGCGCACTGCAACGAAGAGTAACCCCCGCTCGCCGCAACAAGAGAAAGCCCGCGCACAGCAAAAAAGACCAAAAATGCAGCCAAAAGTAAGTAAATAAATTTAAAAAAAACGTGAAAAGACAGACCAGAGAACAGGAGAAAATATTTGCGAACCATATATCTGATACAGGTCTAATATCCAGAATATATAAGACCTCTTACAACTCAACAATAAAACTACAAATAAACCAATTTTTTATATGGTCAAAGGACCTGAGTAGACATTTCTCTAAAGAAAATACACAAATAGCCAGTGATCTTGTAAAAAGATGCTCAGCATCATTAGTGACTGGGAAGAACTGCTGCGAAATACCACTTTACACCTACTAGGATGGCTAGAATCACAGCCAAACAATAACGTGCTGGTGAGGATGTGGAGAACTGCTGGTAGAGATGTAAAATGGCACAACTACTTTGGAAAACAGCCAGGTAGCTCCTCAAATGACTAAACACAGCTACCTTATGACTTGGCAATTCCAAGAGAAATGAAAACATACGTCCTCATAAAAACATATACAAATGTTTGTAACAGCATTACTTATCACAGCCAAAATACGGAAACAGCCCAAATAGCCATCATTCTGGAATGTTCTAGAATTAGTGGTGATGTTTGCACAATCTTGTGGATATGGTAAAAACCACTGGGCTGAACAGTTTAAAAGGTGAATTTTATGGTATGTCATTTACATCTCAACTTAACAAGGAACGTGTAGGTATGACAGAACCTCCTCTCCTGGCTCTGCTGGCCTTGGGCCCCACACCTCCAGGCTAGGATACAGCGGGCCACTGGGAGCAGCAGAGCTTCGGCTCCAGGAAGCACCCTCCCCGGGGGCACGAGAGGATGCAACTGAGGTGTTGGTCACCACCTCCCCCGTAAGGAGCCCGGCAGCGTTTCACACCAAGTCAGCTCAAAGGTGGACTGCCCAGCCTCCGCAGGGCTACTCTGAGATTCAGGTCAAGGTGTGTGTTTCTGGTGGGCCAGCGAGGTGTATGCCCCACCTGTGTGAGATGAGTGCGTGAATGAACTACACCAACACCACCTCCAGGACCACCTGTAACGTGCACTGGTCAGAACAACAATGCAAACAATCGTAAATGCACTGATAACACTCATGACTGTGGGAGGGCAGGAGTGGTGCCCATCCAGGGGTGGATCCACCAGGGCCACTGCACCCAGCTGGCAGGCATGCCAGGTCTCACTAGCACCCAGAAGCCCATCTGTCTGCCTTCAACCAGGAGCAGAAATTAACTTCGTCCAGAAAGCGAAAGCGGCTTAATGAAGCCTCCTATATGACCTCACATAACCTCTTGGAAAGTTAGCCCACCCTTTACACAGGAGGACAGACCTGATGCAAATGCATATCTTGACATAATTTAAGTGAACGTTCTTCGATTAATAACATTTTTAAAAGCTACCACTTACTGATTAATCATTCTGATTGTGATTAAAACCATTCACATTGTTTCATGCCACCACAACTCTATGGGGTAAGCATGACCTTCTCAGAAGGAACTGAAGGGTACAGGGCTAAGTGGCCCAAAGCCACAGGGTGGAGGGCCCTAGGATTTCCATCAGCTTCCTCTCTGCTGCTCTTCGTTGATCAATTTGCAGAGCCGGTTCGGCTTAGAAGCTCATTGCTAACGGCGCTTGGGTTCTGCCAGTGAGGAGCCCCAGACGAGGACCGCAGGCTGTCACCCACTTGATCACCAAGGCTGACAGACTGGCGCCTACCTATCACCTCCATGGTATTGTCTACCTTTATGTCCTAAAGAAGCAGTCTCACAAGGACTTAACACAGGGAGGGTTGAAAACAACACTCCAACCTGCCTGCTGAGCAGAACTCAGTAAATTCTGCATCGCATAAAAAGTCACCTAGTTTCTGGCAGTCATTCTAATAATTTTTAATACAAATAAATGATTCTAACACTTCTTTGTAGACAAATACATTGTTTTCAAAAATGGTATTTCTCATAATCTTAAATATCTCAAATAAGAAAACATCCAAATTCTGATGTTTAGCTTCAAAAAATATACTCTGGGGATATTTTTAAATTCAAAGAATATTAAATGCTTAGAATACATTTATAAATAATATTAAAATTTTATTACTGTGATGGGCAGCTTGGACATCAACTCTCAGAGGCAAATGAAGCAAAAATATCACACACAAGGACACTGTGTCAAGGAGGACAACGGTGACAGGTGAGGAGAAGATCTGCAAATCAGGGATAGAGAAGGTTGGAGAGGACCCAGGTAGTGAGGGCACAGGTGGTAAACAAAGGGCACAGGCAGGAAGGAGCCAGAGCACAGCAAACGAGCGAGCTACCTCTCATAAGCAGTCTTCAAATTCATGGTTGGGGCTGATGTGAGGGGACCACATCCAGAATGATGGGGAAAAGGGGTTTAAAGGGATCCACTCAAAGAGCAACAGAACGTAAGAACAGCAGTGGCCACAGGCTGATAGAAGGGAGCTACAGAGATGACAGGTGCAGGAGATTCACCAGAGGACGATGGACAGTACAGAGGCACAAACGGAGAAAGGAGCCACTTTCAACCGCAGTTTATTTTCTAAACCAATAAATGTATTCAGCACCTCTTAGCACTAAGCTTTAAAACCTAACGGATTAAAATGTGTCACCCAAATTTAAAATGATCTTACTGTATCAGTTCACCTACCATCACCAACATAAATCATTTTTATTTCTATACAGGGCCACAGACACAGCAAAGTGAGTATCACAGTAATTCTCAGGAATCAAGGGTTTAAGACAACTGTGGTCTCAAAGTTGAGTCAAGACCGAGGAATTTTAGTTCTCTGGTTAACAGAACAGAACAGAGGGGGACCTAATGCGGGAACTGTATTTACACCAAATGAACACAACAACAAAGGTTTTATACCAGTTTGTCAAGAGAAAAAAGGTAAGAAAAATCTGAGGTCCAGCCGCACACTCTAATATAGACATGGCAACAACAAAAAGCCAAGAAGAGACGAAAATATTTACATTTCAAGTAGAGAGTAATTCAATAAAACATCCTCAATATTAAAGTCTTTTACATTTTAATTACTATGTAATTGTGTTAATTTGCTTTATAATTTTATAGGGCTAAGAAGTTTATACATTTGCATTGATACAATTTTATGCATTAAACAATGTCTTAACAAAAATAATTCAAGACAATACTGAGTCCAAAAGAATTATTTTTCTCCTTAAAGAAGTCCGTATGTTACTCAAGATTAAGAAACCCAGGCAATTAGACATTTTACTTTTCTTGTGAACTCAATTACTTTTACTTGAGTGTTAAGATGATTTTTTAAATTACAGCAATAAAAAGATAATTTATGATAATGGATATAATCTGGACATCTGGCAATCACTACTTATTTGGACAATGTGGCTTGAGAAGCAGTAAAACAATACATTTCTCTTTGTCAGTTATCCACTGTGGAGAAAATCTACCTTTTTCCCTCAAATTAAGGGCTGACAAACTACAAAGGCTATAAAATCTCACCCTGTGTAATAAAGCATTCACAATTACCATGCTTGTTGATTGGAAGAGTCCCTGGACCCAAAAAACATGACATTAAGTATTATAACTAATTTTACTACATTTTAATGTAGGTGTCCTGTTGAAACCTCACTTTACATTACACTGTTAATTTTCCAGATTACTCTGTAAAATTATCTATTGTTAAAAGCCTGTTTAAAAAAAAAAGCTATTATATCAGATGAAGGAAGAATACACACACTCCATTGTTTAGTGTTGTCCCATAATCTCTGAACAATATTTTAATTACTTAACTGCACTGAACAAACAAGGAACAGCTTTCACTCTCAATGAATTCAAAGATTTGCTTCTTTACTGACCACGGGGTTTCTCACTTCTATTGGCTTCTCAGTGCCAGAGATTAGTCTTCCTTTGGAGGTGGAATATTACCTTTACTTTTGTATAATCTTTTGGCTGCCAAAATCTCAGACAGATGTAAGCAGCTGCTCAGTACTCAACTAAGACAAGATAAAAGAATTCACACGGTAAGTCTACATCTGGAGCAGAGGGGCCACTGCACAATCCTTACATGGTATCTCGTCAGCTACCCACTGGAGAAAGGATGATTCCTGGAATGTTTCTAAGTTAAGAAAGTGAAATCTATCTGGCTTTTATCACTGATTTCATAAATGAAGTTGCAGAAAAAATTTTGTACTGATCTTTAGATTACATGTAAAAATGAAATGCAGAGGACCTTTAGGAATTTTTTAGGTGAGAATGTCCCATTAGAGATGTACGTAAACACAATGGGCAACCTCTTCATATCCAGTGATTCTTTAAAATCACGTACTCACTCCATGATTCCCTCAAACTCCCTTATTTCACAGGATGACAGTTTTGACTTGTCATTTATTTTCTGTGTCATCAAATACCTTCAGTAATTTTCTCTTCAGAAAATACTTATGGTGTATCTTTTCAGTATTCCACTATACTTTTAAAATAACCAACATTTTCAGTATGACCTATGATAAGATTTCCATCTACTGTTTAGTAACTTCAAAGAGGCATATTAATATTAGCATAAAAGATATTCTATTTCCATACATTTTGCTTGTCAATAAACACAGTACTGGGTAGGAATTAACTGCTAACACTCCTATCAAGCCTGTAATACGCTGCATCCACTGCTTTTCATAATGTTTCTGTTTTATATACAAAATAGAAATGTTTTCCAAAATCTTCGGAGCTGGAATCTTTTTGTGAACACAACCAAAAGCCAATCAAGTTGTTACTGGAAAATCATATTGTTACTTCTCAGAAAAGTGAAATCAGTGCCTTTTAGATCCTTCCCAGCAATTAATTATACTATAATGCTACACATATATGTCTAAAAAATATACTTACCAAGAAAATCTGGGGGAAAAAATTCCTTAACTCCCCAAATTGTTATTCATGACACTAGACAGCATCACCTGCATTTACACTCTTTAACGTGTACATGCAAGCACGGCTGCGCACCCACGGGAAGAGTGAGCACAGCTCTGACCAAAGTCTATACCTCACGATGCGTCTTCCAGAGCCGCCCACATGGTCGCACACCAAATCCAGGGTGGGAAACACATTGATATTTTCCAGCCATGTACTCTAAGTTTTCAAAACAATATGAATTTCATGCATATTCATCAATAACAATATATACTTAGTGGGAAGTAGTTAAATTAATGAATTGGTATTAAGTAATCCAGACTAATAAACCATATGCAAGTCAAACTAATTCACTCCCCAGGCACCTACTCAAATTTGAAGTGTGATAAATTCTTTTAAAAAGATAATTTAAAATTATAATTTCTAAAAAAATTTTACACCCAAAAGACTCAAATACCATTGACCACCTCTTATAAATGTTTATGTTCCAAAATCCTGAAAAGTCACACATAAACCTGTAACAACAAATGCCATTACTTTAAAATACTAGAAAAAATATTTTTAAATGAGGGATTCTGAAAATTAGTAATTAAAACCATTAAAGCATAACACTGACCTAACAGGACAAATATTTTACTTTTGCAATCTTTATTAACACATGATCATCCCCTAGAGTCTCACCTGCTAGCCTTTCAAACAAATTTCGAAGGCAACACACACCTGTGGGGGGGAGTCCTTCACAACAGCGGGTGCGGGGAAAGGAGAGTGGACCAGAGGTCAAGGTGCCCAGGCTCTCAGCCCACCACTGTAGAAACAATGTACAGCACTCAGATGGTTATCAGCGCCCACATACGACAGGACACGCTCTCCCAGTGCGGAAGGGGTCACTAGAGACCGATTTAGACTGTCAGGAACCACCACTCTCACATAGGATATCAGTGTAATTCCACTTAATCTCAACCACTTAAAATTTTTAAGAATGTATGCCAAGGTAATAGTTCATTTCAAACCTATTTAAATAAATTACACATGCACTAATTTATATGTATACATTCTCTATGTGTCACTTTAAACATCTTTGATAATTAAAGCCATATTGAGGGCTTCTCTGGTGGCGCAGTGGTTGAGAGTCCGCCTGCCGATGCAGGGGACACGGGTTCGTGCCCCGGTCCGGGAAGATCCCACATGCCGCGGAGCGGCTGGGCCCGTGAGCCATGGCTGCTGAGCCTGCGCGTTCAGAGCCTGTGTTCCGCTACCCAAAAAAAAAAAAAAAAAAAAAAAAAAAGCCATATTGAAATTAGCAAATTTAGATAAACTGCCACTGACTTTAAAGTATTACTGGCCAAGAAAAGGTAGCTCAGAGCTTTAACTTTGAATGCACTTGATAAAAACATGTCAGGGTTGAGAAATCTGTCCTTGTTACATGACCCCCTTACTATTTTCTTCAGAAAACAGAACCCATAAGAGAGAAGTATTTTCAGCAAAATAGTAACCCAAGCGCTCTGAGATGAAAAACAGCATCCGAAAGCCTCAATCACTCTGGTCAAAGCAGAGCACAGGTGGACTTTCAATTCAGAATTATGTAGCTGCCAAAGCAAAGGATAAGTGAACAAAACTAACCCCAGTTACTGCTAAGAGCACTGGGGGCAGATATCATGAAGAAAAACTGGAACGTATGTTTGGATAATTTGCAATCTCTAATTCTAAAAAAACTGCTACATCTTTCTTAACAATATTTCTGGTGAAATCAACTTCAAAACAGAATACCTGGGATCCCTCCTTCTCCTAACAAGAAATTAAACTTATTAAGTAATCTGTACTGTTAAATACTCCACAAATTCCAATTTGCAAGACGTATACAATATAGGATAAATAATAAAAGGTGTGTATAGGGGAAGGCTACAATAATTCCAATTTCTGCTACCTCAGCAAGTTACTGTACACATACCACATCAATATAACAGAAATGGCACAGTTTCTGAGGACACATTCCACATTTTATTTACAATTTAAGACTAACGTTAATCTCAAAATCACATATCCATATATCTATTTCCTTTTTGTTGATTTCATTTAAATGTAAATGCATGGTTTGTCCAACAAAGACTGTAAACAACTCTTCACCGCGTCTGGTACATGGAACACCCAGGAACAGCTTGTAACGGAAATCCGTCCACCTCCCCACAACAATTTTATTATAAATACAGGTATCAAAACAATCCTGAACGTATTTTTGATACTACTAGTAGTCAGCACCTATACCGCTTCGAAAATGAACATGTTTTGTGACAATATTCATTGTACCTGCCACTTTAGACCATTTCAACGGAAGCTCTTTCACTAAGCGAGAGCACGCCATTCTGGGTTTTCCTTCTTGGGCTTTCTCTTCAGAAACACATCTGCTTGCACAGCCATCTGACACTTCTCGCTGTTCTTCCACCTGGAAACCTGAGTTCCACTCTGAGTACTCCAGGTTCATGCTTAAATGACGGTGCCTTAACAAGAAAAAAAACTGTGCTGAATTTTCCTCCTGTTACCTGAAAACATAATGGGTGTACATATATTAAATATACTCTTACAGATGTCCAGGTCATGTTTACCAGCTGGAATTATCTTACTTAATGTGTGGGTATTTTGCATTGTGATATTTAATCAAGACATTAACATGAATAGAAGGTTGTTGATTTAAGACAAGTTTTAAATCCACTAAAATTAATTGTTGTATGTTTGTCCTTCTGGTGGCTGTGGAAGCTTCATATTTTCTTTGGACATCATTAGACGTCTTAGCTCTTGAAGTACAACTTTAATGCTGTATGAGTTTTGCCATTTTGCTAACACTGGTATGCTCCGTGCATCCACCTGAAAGGAGGGGGAAGAAGAGTAAAATCAGCTGCCAAGTTTAACGGGGTCTGGCACCAATATACTAGACGCACTTTGATAAGAAGTACTTTTAAAAATTCATAGCTTGGCTCTATTTTCACAAAGCGAACATTATGAAACTACTGGTTCATATAATACCTAGGGAAAATATTCCTTCTTCCACAGGTGTTTCCTAAAAAAGTGTGTCCTTTGCGTGTGGTGCTTTTCTGTAAACGTGTAGGGAACTTCGGTCATCAGAAATAAACAAATGTTATATAAAATAACTACACGTAAACATATTTACCAATTCCTTCTTGATAAGGTCAGAGGTTTCTCTCCATTTCCAATGCCACGACCCAAAGTCTGGGCAATGACCTCCACCAGGATTAAGGAAAGAACTGCGAACCCTGACCTCTGCTTTCAGATCTCTCTCTCCCGTGTGTTCTCCGCACTGTGCTAAATTCATCTTCCACTGCAGGAAACTGGCAGGATGGGGCTGGAGCTCCTTCAAAGCCTCACCCCCAGGTACCTGCCATCTCTCGGCCTGCCTGAAAGTTCCCTGGAAAACCCCTTCCATGGGGTTTCTCTTTGTCTGACCTCAGAACTCACCCACGGAGGACCACCTAGTCCCCGGCCCACCCCTCCACCTGCTGTTTGCCAAAAATAACCAGTGTCAATTGTGTGACACCTCGGAGACACAAACTACTATGTACAAAATAAGCAACAAGGATGTACTGTACAACACAAGGAAAGATAACCATTATATTGTAATAACTTTAAATGTAGTATAATTTATAAAAATACTGAATCACTATATTGTACATCTGAAACAAATATAATACTGTAAATCAACTATATACTTCAATAAAAAATAAAAAAAATTTTAAATTAAAGAAATTGCTTAAACTGTTTAACACCTCTGCTGGGCAAGGAGGTGGTAAGAGGAAAGCGGGAAGGTGACCAAATACTTCACAGGAAAGCTGGGAAATGAGATGTCCAGTGAGGCTTTGAAAAGTTCCAACACACGCCTGTGAATCTAGAAGACACACCTGTGCAGGGCTGTGCAGGCTCAAAAGACCTGAGAAGGCCATAAACTCTCACCTATGGCTGACCTTGAGCAACATATAAAGAATTTGACTATGCACCATTACCAAGTGGGATTTATCCCAGTAGGGCAAGGTTGGCTCAATATATAAAAATCAATCAATGTAATACACCGTATTAACAGAACAGAGAGCAAAAACCATGATTATCTCAACAGACACAAAATAGCTTTGACAACAACCTTTCATGATAAAAACACTCAACAAACTAGGTATATCAACCCAATACAGAGCACCTACAAAAAATATACAGCTAACAGCACACTCAATGGTGAAGGACTGAAAGCTTTCCTCCTGAGATAAGACAAGACAAGGACATCTGCTGCCATCACTGCTACTCAACACTGAACCGGAGGCTCTGGCCAGGCAACTAGGCAAGAAGATGAAATTAAAGGTTTTGAAAAGAAAGAAGTGAAACCATCTCTATGCGCAGATGCCGTGGCCTTGTACACAGATCCTAAGGCAGCCATTAAAGGAACTGCAACTGCTGGAGGGAATAAACGAGTAGAGCAAGGCTGCAGGGTACAGGATCCACAAACAAAACCTCATCTGTGTGCTTGCAATGAATGATCTGAAAATCAACTCAAGGAAACAATGCCATTTACAACAGGATAAGAAACAGAAGTGTAGGCCATGTACACTGAATACTGTAAAAAAAACTGTTGACAAAGATATCCCATGTACATGGATCAGAACACTTAATGTCGTTGACAATCCTCCTCAAATTGATCTACAGATTTCACACAATCCCTATCAAAATGTCGACTGCCCTTTCTTTTCTTTTTTGCAGAGCTGGACAAGCTGATCCTTTAATTCATATGGAAATGCAAGGAACCCAGAATAGCCGAAACAATATGAAAAAGAACACTTACTACAAAGCTACAGTAATCAAGAAGGGTGAGGGACTTCCCTGGCGGTCCAGTGGTTAAGACATTGCACTTCCATTGCAGGGGGCACGGGTTCGATCCCTGGTCAGTGAACTAAGATCCCGCATGCCGCGCAGGTGGCCAAAACAAACAAACAAACCAAACCAAACAAAAACAAAAGGTGGTGTTCACACAAGGATGGACATACCGATCAATGGAATGGAAAACGACTGAGAACGCAGATCAATGGAATGGAATACAACTGAGAACCCAGAAGTAAATCCATGCACGTACAGTCAAAAGATCTCTGACAAGTGTGTCAACCATGGGGAAAGGACAGTCCCTTCAATAGATGGTGTTGGGACAACTGGACATTCACATGCAAAGGAATGAAGCTGGACCCTTAACTCAAAATGGATCAAAGGCCTAAATTAACAGCTGAAACAATAAAACTCTTAGAAAAAAACAGGAGTAAATCTCTGTGACGTTGGATTTGACAATGGTTTCTTAGATATAACAACTAAATACTTTCAACAAAAGAAAAAGTAGATAAATTGGCTATATAAAATTTTTTAATTTTTGTGTTGAAAACGTCAAGAAAACAAAGAGACAACCCACAGGATGAAACAAAATTCATGCAAATCATATACCTAACAAGGGGCTCTTGTTCAGTAAATTAAGAACTCTTAGAACTTAATGATAAAGACTAAATATATCAATTAAATGTGGGCAAAGTGGATCGTGGTAGACAGCTGTTATGGACTGCATGTTTGTGTCCCCCAAAACTCATGCGCTGAAACCCTAACCACCATGGGAAGGTACCAGGAGCCGAGGACCTTGGGAAGTAATTATCAATAGGTTTAGGTGAGGACCCAAGGGTGGAGCCACCACGATGGGATTAGGAGAGAACGAGACTGGAACTTGCTCTGTCCTCCCTGTGAAGACCCAGCAAGAAGTCAGTCATCTGCAGCCCAGAATGAGGGTCCTCACCAGAACCCAACCACGTGGGAACCCTGATCTCAGACCTCCCAGCCTCCAGCCTGTGAGAAATAATCTCTGCTGTCCAAACTAGCCCCAGTTTATGGTATTTTTGTGACAGCAGTCAAACTAAGACAGCAGCTTTTGTGATGGTTCCCGAAGATCTTCAACTCCTGACATTCACGTCCTATGTGACCCCTCCCTGGAGTGCGGGCTGGACAGAACGCTGGGATATGACTTCTGACGTTAAGCTACAAAAATACTCCAGCTTCTTCCATCCTGCTCTTTCTTGCTTTCACTCCCCTGCTTTGCAGACGGAAACCAGCTGCTCTGCTGTGAACTGCTCTGCGGCCTCTGGCTACAGTGTATAAGGAACTGAAGCCTGACTGAGAACTGACTACTGCCAACACCTACGTGAGTGAGGCCGGAGCTGCATCCTTCCTCAGTCGAGCTTTCAGCAGAGACCACAGCACAGGCTGGCATGTGGGCTGCAGCCCTGGGAGAGGCCCTGGGCCACAGTCCCAGCCCACAAAGACTGTGAGACAATAAATCCTTGTCGTTTTAGACGGTTCTGAATAGACATTTCTCCAAAGAGGGTAAAAAAAAATGGCCAATAAGCAGGTGAAAAGGTGCCTAACTAGGGGAATGCAAATCAAACCACGATGAGTATCAATCAAAAGAAAACCTGATGCCTAATCCAGTCACTCTATACAAACACCTACGCTCCAATAATTAAACCAGGACTTAATTTCTCTGCTTCCAGGTCCCCACTCCAGCCTGACTATATGAAGCACTGGTAGGGATGGACAGTCCAGGCACTTACACACAGTGAGCATGACAGACATGGACAACCCTGGGAGAGCCCGGGCGGCAGTCAGTCAAGCTGAAGACAAGCCTCACCCAGACCCCACCTCAGCAGACATCCTACTTGTACGTGAACGCCCTAGAGCAGGGCCACTGAAAGCACCTTTCATGCAACAGCCCAAGACCTTGCACTGATTTTTACTGGTCCACCACAAGATAAACACAGAAATTCAGAGTAGCCTTTAGAGAGTTCTACAGAAATTTAACGGAGAAACTTTTATCTTAAAAAATCTGAGCTTGGGCTTCCCTGGTGGCGCAGTGGTTGAGAGTCCGCCTGCCGATGCAGGGCACACGGGTTTGTGTCCCGGTCCGGGAAGATCCCACATGCCGCGGAGCGGCTGGGCCCCGTGAGCTATGGCCGCTGAGCCTGCGCGTCCGGAGCCCGTGCTCCGCAACAGGAGAGGCCACAACGGTGAGAGGCCCGCGTACCGCAAAAAAAA